>NW_022436945.1:14648767-14675260 GCF_009761245.1 Sapajus apella
CGCTCTTGTTACCCAGGCTGGAGTGCAATGGCGCGATCTCGGCTCACTGCAACCTCCACCTCCTGGGTTCAGGTAATTCTCCTGCCTCAGCCTCCTGAGTAGGTGGGATTACAGGCACGCGCCACCATGCCCAGCTAATTTTTTTTTTTTGTATTTTTAGTAGAGGCAGGGTTTCACCATGTTGACCAGGATGGTCTCGATCTCTTGACCTCGTGATCCACCCGCCTCAGCCTCCCAAAGTACTGGGATTACAGGTGTGAGCCACCGCGCCCGGCCTACAAATCTAACTCTTAATAGAAGAACCCACTCCCCACCTCCCAAAAAGAGAAGAAGGAAGAAGAGGAAGAGAAGGAAAAAAGAAGAATGGGGCCAGGCAAGATAGCCAAGATAGCTTGTGCCTGTAATCCTGGCAGCGTGGGAGGCTGAGGTAGGAGGACTGCTTGAGGCCAGGAGTTTGAGACCAGCCTAGCTAACATACCAAGACTTTCCCTTTACTAAAAATTAAAAAAATTAATGGGGCACGGTGGTGCATGCCTGTAGTCCCAGCCACTCTGGAGGTTGAGGTGGAAGGATCGATCGAGCCCAGGAGGCTGAGGTTGCAGTGAGCTATGACTGTGCCACTGCACTCTTGCCTGAATGACAAGAGGAAGACCTTGTCTCAAAACAAAAAAAAAAAAAAAAAAAAAGAGAGAGAGAATGTAAAGAAAATGATTGACGCATATACGTTCGTGGGTATCAGAGAAGAGGATCAGAGGAATTTAAATATCTTCTCCCACCCCACCTAAATTTACTTGTCACAAACAGCAAAAGCACGTTCTTGTGGAAAGATCTCAGAAATACACATATTGATATGACATCAATTTACTAGTGTTAAAATATTAATGGCACTCTGCAAAAAGAGCTGCCACTTCCATTCACACTGGATTAAGTTCATGATGTCAGTGGGACTCTCACAATTTAGGCCTTTCTCCCAGTGGAATCAACAGATTTTTACATAGCTATTTATAGCACTTGCAGAAAATAAATTATACATGATGCGGATCCTACCGGGAGAGAAACTGCACATTAATGCATTATTTCTCCTTGCATTTTCATCAGCCCTGAAAAGGGGAAGCTAACAGGACAATTAGGATGCAAAATTCACTTCCTCTGAGGAATTTAGTGAATTACTCACCTAACACAGGGAATCATCGGTAGGTAACAGGGACTTTTGAGGTGGTTAAAAATAGACTTGAAGGGGAGGGTTACAAAACAGACTATTAATCTAAAGACCTGAAACAGCCCAATGGTGGCTCTGCGGTGCAAATTAAATCCCTTGGCCAAGGAACAGAATGGTAACAGGGCCTTCCTCTCTCTGGGAAAAAATAGAGTGAGACACAAGAAAACTTACCCCTTTTCTGAAAATCTGAGTTGAAAGGAAAACAACCATACTAGAAAATGTGCTTCTTTCCAAACCTTTAGCAAGAATACGGTAACTGTACCATAAACTCTCAAATCTGGCCTTCCATTTTCCATTCATCCTCATTCATTCCCCCCTCCACCCCATGCCCCCATTTAGCTTTTAATGAAGACACAGAGGCTGATGGAAGAAACTCTCGGCAAGAGTCTCATCTGTTCATGAGTCTTAAAGGGATAAAACCATGGCAAAGACAGAATCATCATGTCCCTCTCAACAGAAAGCCTTGTGCTGACTTTGTAAATTTTAGTAGAAAGCTTGCTCATGAAGACAAATGCTGCATACGACAGAGAAGGCCCTCAAACGTGTTAAGGCCTCTCTTGCGGCTCCGTGGATTCCGGGATGAGAACAGGTTACCTTAGTTCCAAGCTACTTCCATTCCAATAACAATTCTCAGAGCCTAGATCATTTTTATAACCATCCCCAGGGCCCTAAATTCAGAAAATATATTTTCTTGTAGAAATTATATTCTATTCCCATGGCCCTCTAGCCCATTACTTTTATCAGACATTGGCAAAGTTTCCACACGCTGTGGCCAGGTATGAAGAGAACAATGGAAAATCTGCAAATTTCACCTTGGCATTTCTAGAACTCTCCAGAAAAAAAAATAGAGAAAAGGTAGAGAGAAGTCTCAGTAAGCTCTGGTTTAGCTGTGGTTTAATTAAATTTAATTCAATTTAGCATTTAATACCAGAGTCTTGAATGCCACCTTTTGGTGCAAACGTTATTGACTACAACCTCTGACTTATTGCCCTGGCTCTAAAATACAATAAATTAACCTCCTAGTGGCCTCTGCTGACTATGGGGCACCTGCCAATTACACAGCTGAATAAGCCCCTATTTGATGATGAAAGAAAAAGTCATTTCCGTGGGATTTCAGGCTGTTTATCAGAAAAGAACAGAACTTGTAGGGTCCCTTATTTACAAACAAAGATACCTAGAAATGATTTTTACTTTGTGGGTTTTTGCTTATTTGTTGGAAGGTGGTAGCGGGACTGGCCTAAATGGGATATTTTGTTCTTGGAGTTTTGGTGTCTTTTGAGTTTCTGTAACTGTTTTCTGTTTCAATTCCTGCTGCTTCTCCTGACATGACCTGAGGCTTTGTAGATATCAGCTCTCAGCCTGAATGTGTATTTTTATAAATCAGGTAAGCAGGTTTCATACAGTGGCCTGATCCTCTCTCTGGCTTTAGAAGCCACAGAAACCCCACCTAAGCCTTTCCAGTGGAGAGACTCACCAATACCACGGGCCTCACGTTGTGACAGTGGAGGCAGTTAGTGTTTTAATTTTATCTTATATCCTGAAAAATGTATAAACTGAAAGCTTGTGTCAGGCCCTGGAAAACAAAATAAAACCTTCTTTACGTTTTTCCATCAATGTGGGTTGTTTTCCTTTGATAACTAATTGTTAACTTTTATTTTCTATTTTGCCATTGGTTATAATTTACCTAGTTATCTCTTCTTATATGGGACTCTGAAAGTCATTCATAAGTTTAAAAGTCTGGTGTTTGCTGGGCGCGGTGGCTCACGCCTGTAATTCCAGCACTTTGGGAGGCCGAGGTGGGCGGATCACCTGGGGTCAGGAGTTTGAGACCAGCCTGGCTAATATGGCGAAACCCCGTCTCTACTAAAAATACAAAAATTTTCTGGGCATAGTGGCAGGTGCCTATAACTCCAGCTACTTGGGAGGCTGAGGCAAGAGAATTGCTTGAACCCAAGAGGCAGAGGCTGCAGTGAGCCGAGATCATGCCATTGCACTCTAGCCTGGGCAACAAGAATGAAACTCCATCTCAAAAAAAAAAGTGTAACAGTCTGGTATTTGTTAGTTAAATGTCCAGTGACCTTCATCTTACTAAAGCAAGAGAACAGTCTCAACTGAGTAACTTAGGCCTCTCTGTGCTGGCCTCCTATGAAACCTAGGTTGATTTGATAACATTCTCATGCCAAACCCACGAGTTCATACTTTGACTTAAGAAAATGAAACCCTTAGAGAAATTTGAATTTTGTAAAGAAGCACAGTTGAAGCCAGGGCAGTTAACAAAAAGTTCTTCCTAACTTTTGAGATATTTTCCTTACCGCGTTGATTCATTTCTTTAGAATGCTTAAAATTTCTCTAAAACAATTTTGATAAACAATTCTATATTCACGTTCCCTACTTTCCGTTAACAGTCTAAAAGAAAGACGAGGAGATTATTTGAAATATCCATGTCTGCTGAGGTTCTGAATACCTGTAGTTGTGCATTCATAGTCAAAGCTGGTCACATCATTGAGCTTCTTTTCCTGATACTCTGGCGGACCAATACACAGCACATCGGAAACGGTGGAATTTGTCATCTTCAACCACAGGTACAGCCACTTGGCTTTGCAGTCACATTCAAATTTATTACCCCTTAAATCTCTAAAAATCAAAACAAAACACAAACACATACACAGAGAAATAGACGTGTCTGATGTGTAACACCTAACTCCAGAATTATTAACATTGTGATATATTTAAGACCCCCTAAAAATGAAGTTTAAAAAATTTTGTATTTAATGCCTCCTGTTTCTCATATCTATCATTGATGTTATTGAATGCTCCTTAGCACTGGAGATTTAACTGCATAATGTCCAGAGAGCTCTCAGCGAGGACATATCATCATCCCTCCAGATGCTCTTGAAGCTGTCTCCACACCATGCTGGAAATGGGAGACAGATGACAGAAGAACATCCCCCAACAAAGGTTCTCATACACATAAAGAAGATGTTGTAAAAAGACGGGTTTCACAAACACAATCGAAACTTCAAGCTCTTGTTAAAGCTATGCCCTGTAGGCCAGGCATGGCGGCTCACGCCTGTAACCCTAGCACTTTGGGAGGCCAAGGCGGGCAAATCACCTGAGGTTAAGAGTTCAAGACCAGCCTGGCAAACATGGCGAAACCCCGTCTCTACTAAAAATACAAAAATCAGCTGGGTATAATGGCAGGTGCTTATAATCCTAGCTACTCAGGAGGATGAGGCAGGAGAATCGCTTGAACCCGGGAGGCAGAGGTTGCAGTTAGCCAAGATCAGCCCACTGCACTCCACCTGGGCTACACAGCGAGACTCGGTCTGAAAAAACAAACAAACAAACAAAAAAACACTACATCCAGTAAGAAGCAACAAACGCTAGAAGATAAAGCAGGTGAATGCACTATCACAGGGAGGGGACTTCCCACCCAGGAGTGATTTACCACTGGCCTCATGAGCATTAAGCAAAAAATGGCAAAATCCAACACAACTCAAACTATATGCTGTTTCCCAGGATGCACTACTTTATTATAGATTTTTAGCCACAGCATAAAATAAACACATAAAAGGAAGGTGAGAGGGGATTGAAAGGCATGATTAACTGGGGCACAATGACAGGCACACATAAACTTAATTCCATTACTTACAGTTCAATCAGAGAGTCTAAATCACTGAAGACATCCCTTGGTAGTGCTTTTATGTGGTTATTGGCCAGAGAGCTAGAACAAGAAAGTCACATTGCAATGTGGTTATTACCTCACAATCTGTCACTCTCAATTCCCTTCCAGTAAAGCTATTGACTTAAAGTGCAGCTTTGGTCATCAATATTGAGATAGAGAAATGAGCTTAGTTATGCAAAGATAACATCAGAGATGCTGGATTCTACTTTTTTAAAAAAAAATACAAAAAGCACTTTTTAAGCTCTTTATGTATATTTGCTCAACCTAGATGGCTTCTCATGTTTCTTGGAATCAAAGCTAAAGTTCCTTCGGTGGCGAAAGACCTTTATTGCCTGATTACCTGCATTCTTGCTCACCTAGGAGACCACATCTCATTGGTCTCCAACGCCTCAGTGGATCTCTGATCCAGCCACACTGGCCTCCTTGCTATTCCTCCAATGGGTGAGGCATGCTCCTATCTCCAGGCCACTGAACTTGGTCATCTGCCTGGAATGCTCTTCCCCCAGATATCCATTTAGCATTCCAATGCCTCCTTTGGGTCTGTCCTCAAGTATCATCACCTTTTCAGGCCTCTGCACATCTCCCTTCCCTGCACCGCCATCAGTTGGCACGCTACATATTTTAATTATCTATTTGTTTACTGGCTGTGTATCCTCCCTCTACATAAGTCACATGAGGACAGAGGTTACTGTCTGTCTGTCCACTGCTGTATCTCCAGTTCCTAGAACAGTGCCTGGCACACAGCAGGCACTCGGTATATGGCTACTGAATTAATGTATTAAGCACCAAAGTGAGAGTGATAGAAGAATTTACAGTCTTGTCCCAAGAAGTTCCCTAGTGGTTTATCTAAGTGAATGCTATTACTTGTGACTCTAAGAAAGGACTCAGTAAACACCCCTTTACTTAAAGACACTCATCTCAACCTTTAAGAATAACATAATAAAACCTCAATGAATCAGAATGTGTAGGGAATGATTGACTATGATCAATTTCATTTTCACATTAATGAAGGTTGACCCGAAACCATTTTGCATTTTTGTTCTTAGTGTTGAAGATCATTCTAAGATGTCCAAGTCCATTTCCCCATCTCCAGGAAATAGACTAGAATGCACAGCATCCACTGTTTCTCTGATGATTCAGGATTTTGCAGTGCCCTGTCATCATCCTGTTGAGATGAATGTCCATGGTGCAGGGCTGTTGATGTAGAAAGACGCTGAGTGTTGAAGTGATGTACATCGAGTCTGTGATTTCCCCAGGCGCTGCACTCTAATGTGAGTCAGCCAAGAAGCCGATGCCTACTTTTGTTTTCTTTTACACATATGAATGCCAGCAGCAAAACATATAAATGATAAGCATGTAAGCAATTCAGCACCAACCTATTTAAGATATATCTGAAATGCATCTTTTGTATCATCCTAACGACCCATCCCAGAAAGATGAATTAAAGAAATGGGTATTCCTACCTAGAGCCGGTTAGCTGAGCAGAGCAGAAAGCTTGGATCCCAAACACTCTTCCTTCAAGACACCAACTGGATATGGGAAGAGCCATAGTTTCTGATTGTGCCCCTTTCTATCTAGGTAACCACAAATGAATTTAAATAAAATTTCGTGTACTGTTTTACCTCTCTTTTCTAAATGATGTATTTGTTTATTTTTAACTGTGTTGGAAAATAGGCTGAATATGTCATCAGACTGAAGCGACACTGAAAGATCTGTTGGAAATTTTTAAAAGGGAGTATTTGTTTTGATTTTTTTTTTCCTGGTTGATGGTTACATTTTCTGGAAAGTAAGGTACAAAAATGTTTTAGCTAATTAACATTGTTAGCTAAAAACTGCAGCTAATTGAAAGTTATTCTATTGAAATGCTAAGTATACATGGAATGATCAAAGCCAAAAAAAAAAAAAAAAGTGTTTAGCAATGTTCCAAGTGTTCAATTTAGATTTCAGAAAGCAGAATTATTCAGATGGGTTACTCACCCCACTCACACTAAGTGCTTAACACCTGCCTTTCCACTTCATTTTGCCTACAAATCATGGCACTTAACTTTATTTCTAAAACTATTTAACAGCTCCATGTCCCTTGGGCTTCACGGAACTGCTGGAAACAAATGTTCTAGATTTTAGTTGCAGATTGGCAGAGCTCCTTCAACGCTTTGAAACCTGATCTGCGTCTCTTTTCCTAGGCATGTGAGTCTGTAAGCATAAAAGATAAAAATCAGCTGCTTAAATGAATTAAGCAAATTCCAAGTAGGAACTTTTATAAGTGAACATTAGAGACTTGGTATCTTCTCTTAGCTTAGAGGTTTTTAAAAAAGGAGGGAGCTGAACTGGTTCATTCTTTAAACAATATATTAAATGCCTGAATTACTAAATACATCTCCAACCTAGAAGAGTCAACTTTAAAAGTTGCCTGACAGCTGGGTGCGGTGGCTTATGCCTGTAATCCCAGCACTTGGGAGGCCAAGACGGGTGAATCATGAGGTCAGGAGATCAAGATCATCCTGGCTAACACGGTGAAACCCCATCTCTACTAAAAATACAAAAAATTAGCCGGGCATGGTGGCACACACCTGTAGTCCCAGCTACTCGGGAGGCTAAGGCAAGAGAATCACTTGAACCCAGCAGGCAGAGATTGCAGTGAGCTGAGATCACACCACTGCACTCCAGCCTGGGTGACAGAGCAAGACTCCATCTCAAAAAAAAAAAAAAAAAATCTCGCCTGACTTGCCCAGAAGTAGAGCACATATGGAAAATCCAACTCCATTAAGAAGCCATCCATCAATTAGCAAATCAGAAAGTACATCCTGCTGGCTTAGCCTGGCGCTAGGCACTGGGGAAGAACAGAGCTAAGGGAAGATCACTGAAAGTCCTGCCTTCCTGGAGCTTCCAACATGCCGGGAGATAAAACCAGCAGCCAGGCTGCAGTAGCAGCCAGTATGGCCATCGTAGACAGTAAAGTGCTGGTTGCGTGAAGCCAATGGCAGGAGTGAAGAGGAAGATGGAGACATCTTAACGAGGGAGATTGAACTTAATCTGGACTTTGAAAGAAAAGAGATTCCAAGAGACGACGGGCAGGAGAAACAGCATCCCAGGCAAGGGAGAGCATGTGAGGAAGAGCAGTGGACAAGGTAGGTGAGCATGAGGGAGCACCGAGAGCTTGACGTTCTGAGGACACTCAGAGAGATGAAGTTAGAGAGCTGAGAAGAGGCTTGACTTGTGGGCTTGACTGCAGGGTCGTCCTACTCACTGAGATGAGCTGGTTCTTCCCTAACGCATTTGTGCTCTCTGGGCCCCAGGGCAGGACTCCCTCACTCCCTGTGTTTGTGTTCTCTGTGCATACCACAGAAAAGGAGGTGCCTCTTGCACACACGTACACATGAAACAAATGCATAAGCATGCACACATGAACACAGCTATGTACACTCATGTATGTAAGTCCATGCATCCAAGGACACTTTGTACACCTGCACGAAGACATGCAGATGTCTGTACATGATACCTGCTTGCTCACACTCTGCTGCTGATGGAAGAACCGTAGCCATGTGAGCAAATGAAAGTTGTCATCTGGGCTAACTCAGCCCGTTATACGGGATTTGCTTTAGGTTTATAATCTGCCCAGAGCTTTTGCTCAAATACAAAGCCTCTAATTCCTGACTTCTGGGAACCAGACTCATCTGGCCACAGCTGTTCCTCTTCAGACACCCACAGCTGTCTTCTTAGCAGACCCTGTCTGGCCACCCAAACTGCTACTGTCAAAGATACTTGATGGACCATGAAGGAAATGGGGACTTCTTAATGCGTGGAGGGAAGGAATGATGTGATGATGACGCCGGCTATGCCTTGAGCGTTTACCATGAATAATGGGCCAGATGCTTCGCAAGCAAGCATTAACCCTTTATGTACAGCAATCCCATGGAATCAGTATAGTTATTCCTATTTTAATAGAAGGACATTAAGTCTCAGCAGAGTTAAGCAATATTAACAAATCATGGCCTTGAGATTTGAACCCGAGCCTATACAACACCAAGCGCACGACTGTAGCCTCTACAGGAATCTGGGGATTTGACACTTAGCTTGAATCTGAAAAACAATCAAGGCTTTTTTAGGAAGAAATGAAGACCTCGGACATTCTCCAGTACCAACTATGCTGACACGGATGTTTGGGCCTCCCACGTCTGTTCCCTCCTTAAAGCTTTAACTCAGGCAGAGTGTCTGCTTGTGGGCATTCCAGAATCAAGCGCTTGCTAGGCCTATGGACAGACCCCTTTGCAAATATCAAGGCTTGATGTGAATGGTTACCTCATTAGATGACTATGTCCACACTGTACCAGTCATGTTTACACACGCTGAAGGTACTACCATCCCTGCCCGACACTTCCCGTCGAAATCCTCCAAGTTTCCCCACTATCCTTATGGCAGGCAGGCTGACTACGGAGAGGAGACATGTTCTCTTACTCAAACGCAGAATATCCATCACGCAAAAGGGACCTGGTTCCTGGCTAACGAATTACTCGTATCAAGGCAATGAGTATTTTTACATTTTCATAAACACAGCCACTATTTTTTCCAGTTTTGTAAATTTTATCAATTTTCTAAGTGCATATACTTGCTTCATTCTGATAAGTCAATTTCAAATCGATTTGTTTAATTTTATCTCCAGAAAGCTCTTACAGAACCAGAGAGCTTAGCTGAAACCACAAATTAACCCAACATAAAAAAAAAAAGTGATTTGCATTCAAATGAGAAGAGCCATGAAAATGTCTCTATTCCACTTTGTCCTAATTCTCATCCAACATTCCACTTAGTCATCTAAGCCTAGATTCCAAAATCTGTAAAATGGGAACTCACAGCTTATTATGAAAGCTAAAGAAGAGAAGGCTCACTAAGCACCCAGCCCTGTGCCTGGTGCCAAGCAGGTGTAAGACTCACATTAATTTCCTTCCTGGCTGGGTGCGGTGGCTCATGCCTGTAATCCCAGCACTTTGGGAAGCCGAGGCAGGTGGATCACTTCAGATCAGGAGTTCGAGACCAGCCTGACCAACATAGTGAGACCCCCATCTCTAATAAAAATACAAAAATTAGCTGGGCGTGGTAGCAGGCATCTGTAATCCCAGCTACTCGGGAGGCTGAGGCATAAAAATGTCTTGAACCCAGGAGGTGGAGGCTGCAGTGAGCTGAGATCGTGCCATTGCACTTTAGCCTGGGCTAAAAAAAAATCATGGCCTTCCCATCTCCTCCATCAAGTGACACAAGCTCCTCACACCCCAGGTTGCTCCTTAATTCACACACAGTCATGTGGTCTATCACTGCAATTCAGGTTGCTAGAGATGACAATAAAGACAAGTATGTGAGTAGTCACAATGAGCCAGTGTCTGATTGACAACATAGAAACTTCTTGGGTAATCTAGAAATTCGTTTCCTTCAAGGACTATTACAATATGGAAATAACAGTCAAGAAACAGGGAGGCCCCAGGAAATGAGTCTTACTCCACACGTTAAAAGATTTACAATACTTTTCATAAGACTTACAGGTGAGTCAGGTCACGGAGGCCACGAAAGGCGTTTCTGGAAATCGTTTCTATTTTGTTCCCTTCAATGAACCTAAAAGGAAAAGTTGTATAATTAGAATGATTTTTTTCTCCTTAGTATCTCTTTAAAAACTGTATCAGTAAGATTTCAGAATAAAATCTAAAAGCATTCCTGGATTATAAGGATTTATCTCTGAAGGCTAGGTCAGCTACACCAAATTCCACGCGGTAGCAGGGTGTGTGCAAAAAGGCATGCACGTGAGTGTGTGGTGTGCACTCCTTCCAGAGTGGCGTGGAAGTCTTCAAATTCTGAGCTGGCAACATGGGTAAAAACATCTTGGGGGTGCTGGGTGCGGTGGCTCACCCCTGTAATCCTAACACTTTGGGAGGCTAAGCAGGCGGATTGCCTGAGCTCAGGAGTTCGAGACCAGCCTGGGCAACATGGTGAAACCCCATGCCTACTTAAAATACAAAAATTAGTCAGGCATGGTGGCATGTGCCTGTAGACCCAGCTATTCTGGAGGCTGAGGCAGGAGAGTCACTTGAACCCGGGAGATGGAAGTAGCAGTCAGCCAAGATCGTGCCAGTGCACTCGAGCCTGGGCAACAGAGCAAGACACCATCTCAAAAAAAAAAAAAAAAAAAAATCTTAGAGGGAAATAAAGAAGAAAACAGTATACAAAGGCAAGAATTTCTCATATCCCTGCAAGACTGGAGTGCTTCCAGACATTTTCCGCATTGCACGGTGTCTGGCTATTCGTACTTCTGTTAGTAGCACTGTCCCTTGAGAGGGTTCCTTGTTTTCCATCTCCTTATTAAAGTTTTTTGCAGAGGGAGAGTTCCATCAAGCTTGGTTTTCAGCAACTTTGAGTTTATATTGTGCCCTACGTCATCTAATCACCAAACAAATGGGTGACAAGGCAGGGAAAAGCCCGAGCTCTTTAAGCCACAAGGAAGTAGGAAGGATAATGAAGTTGAGTAGAGACGATACTTCTTTCTCTGTACTAAAGCTCCATAGGGCTTGCACATGGGATCCTGCAGTAATAGCACTGGCCATGCTTTAAGGTCTTTGTGGGAAAGAACGGATGTGAATTCACTATGACTATTCTCTAGGCCCAGGGAGAACTAAATTTTAGTTGATAGCATCACATGAAGTCAAGTGTAAGCGGGTCTTGGATGAGATGCTCCGTGGGTGGGGCTTTGTAACACACCACCATCAATGAATTAGTTCTTGATTCCTGCAACGAGAGCTCACTGATGGTTTTTAAAAGTGAGGTGTCTCTTCAGTAATAGACTTCAGCATAAACTGATGAGCTAACTTCCTCTCCAATAACCGTGACCATAAGATGAACTCCCTGTAAGAGAAAACTCATAGCTTTACAACCACGACCTCCATTGGCTACGTATGGGTTTTCACAGACCCTAGCCAGATTTAGCATTGCAGTTGTGCTACACTTTCTATGCTACATATACCATCACATCAGAGTATTATGAGAATACACATATTATGTATGCTCTAGAAAAAAAATTCCTCAGGGACATCTTTCCTCAGGACACAAAGTCAGCAGAGACCTTTCTTATACCTGAGATGTGTCTAGAATTCCAAGACTACCTGTTGAACTCAGACAAGAAAATGAGATGAGGCTTTAAAAATCTCTCTGAATGCTAAGTGAGGAAATCCCATCTGATAGCAGGATTAACATTATTACAAAGTTACCAAAGACAAGGATGAAAGAACTTCAAGGGGAAAAAAGACATGAAAGGAAGAAAAGGCAGAAATCAGAACAAGGGCAAAGCTCACTGCGAGGGGAAAGACCTGCACATCACAAAAGGGAAAAATCACCTTTTTATTTTAAAGGGAAACAATAAAATAAAATTAGACCCTCAGGAGCAATTCATAGGAGATACTGCAAAAGAGATGTAGGCCAGTGAATGAACAACATGAAGTTGTACCCCTCAAATAGGGAGGCTTTATTAAAAATCCGTAACCCTCAAAACCCCGCAACTCCATTTCCGGCTGATCAGCAAATCTATGCTTAGTTATCAGAGGTAAAAATATCCAATGCAATTTCCAATTGTGCTTACTACATGACGACTTAAATGTCAGCAGAGAATGAATGAACCTCTCTCCTTCTTTGTTTCATCTCTCCGTCTTTGTCTCCAGCCTCCTCCTGCCCCAGCATGTTCGTCCGCAAGTCAACTACAAAAGGTCAGTGCTGAAAAGAGAATGGGGTGTTCTCCACTTTCTCCACCCCTAGACCCTTGCAGAGATGCCGTTCCAGCATAGAAACCAATCCAGAAATTCTACCAAGGTACCAGATGTTCAGCAAACAGACAAAGCGCAAAACTTACAGATACTCAAGATGAAAAAGTCCAGCGAAAGCGTCATCCCGGATGATCGTGAATGAGTTAGAATTCAGCAATCTGAAAGTAAGAGACAGATTCCAATGCAGAGATGTAAAACTTAAGTCACATGCAAGGCCATTTCTATTTCTTTTGCTACATTTTAACATGAGGTCTTGTTAGCCTGAGAAGAATCCATTTGGTTATCAGAAACCTGACTCTCACAGCCTGCTCTTAGAGACAGTGGCAAGTGGATCCCTTTTGACCAGATTTTCTTGTCATCTCCAGAACTCTGCTCCTTTCTTCCCTGTGTGTTTCAGTAAATATGACCTGATGCCTGTTATTTTAAAACATTATAATACTCAGCACAACTAAATGGCCAGTGAATGCCCTATGGTATATAAGCAATTATAAAATTAGAGATCTAAAAAGATCTCATCCAAATCTGTTTTTAGGAAAATATAAGCCCAGAGAAGTTAAGTGACTTGACCAAAGTCACACAGCTGAGACCAAGAAAAAACAAAAAACAGAAAAACCTTTTCTACTACATTATACACTCCCATAAGAAATAGTGGAAACAAAACAAAACAGTTTGTTTAAGAATTTGAGCCATCACCAACTGAATTGGCAAAAGAATACCTAAATTATATTTCTATTGTATGGAAAGTGTATTTTAATAGCACTGCAATTCCTAAGAGACCTCAGATTTTAAAAAGTTAAGTATAATGTTAAAAGTAGGCATGTAACATTTCAAGGACAAAAGTATCAAGACTACCCGTGTTTAGGATGAATAGTGATCTCCTATATTCCATTTACCCAAGTTTTTTTTTTTGTTTTTGTTTTTTTTTTTTTTTGAGACAGAGTCTCTTTCTGTCTTCCAGGCTGGAGTGCAGTGGCGCGATCTCGGCTCACTGCAGCCTCCGCCTCCCGGGTTCAAGCGATTCTCCTGCCTCAGCCTCCCGAGTAGCTGGGACTACGGGCACATGCCACCACGCCCAGCTAATTTTTGTATTTTAAGTAGAAATGGGGTTTCACCATGTTGGCTAGGATAGTCTCAATCTCCTGACCTCATGATCAGCCTGCCTTGGCCTCCCAAAATGCTGGGGTTAGAGGCATGAGCCACTGTGCCTGGTCCATTTATCAAAATTTTCTATAGCACATTGCTTGTTTTAATTTCAATCTCATCTCAGATTTAAGAAACCAACATAGATAAAGAGAATGAGGTGTGTACTCATACTTTGTCTGTCACTGATTTGCTTTTGAAAACTGCTTTTTGGACATTTCTTTTCACCGGTAAACATTACCCAGCCTGGGTTACAGGGCACGCCACAGTGCCTTGGGCATTGCTCACAGAGACAAGCTGGGATGAGGAATAGGTATGAGTGAGAGCTTTTGGTCCTGGGCTAGAATCCTGGCTCTGATTTGGGGCAAGTCACTTAACTTCCCTGAGCCTCAGTTTCCTTATCAAAAGGGATTATCAACACGCCTTCATCGTGGGAATGGTGTGATAAAATTATGCACGTAAGTTCATAGTATGCTGCCTGACTGGTTTTAGTTCTCAGTAAACTAGAAACATTACTATTTCCAGAGTAACATTCAGATTTTAAAATGAAGTTTTCTTTTAAACTGAGGTGTTTGGGAAACAGTGCATTTAGGTGATGTTCAGGTCATGAGTCAAAGCAATCACCTCTCTCCATTTACTAGATCTACATGCTGGGGTCTACGATAAGGTCTTTGAAGAAAACAAATATCACACTAAGGAAAGAAAACTGAGCAGGGAGCCTCAGTGCTTTGCTGGGGGCACCATAGGGTAAATTAACACCAAGAGGCAGCCATGATCTACTCATGGAGCTGGGGTACTTTGGGAAGGGCTCATACCGAAGAGGCAGAGACCGCCCTTCAAGGATGGCACCTCTGGGCCCCCCACTGCGCAGAGGTATCTTCCCATACTCACAGCAGCTGCAGGGAAGGCAGATGGGAAAACATTCGGTCCTTGATTTCCAAAAACGTCCCATTTACCAGGCTCCTATGGGCAAAAGATGGGTAAAAGTAGGTATAGGTTTCTATTAGGAAGTCAGGCAGGGTGGGCAATCAACCTCTGCCTGCATCTGTACTTCAAACCCTGACTCACAGTTGGCCAGGATCTTTCCCAGGGTAGGAAGGAGAAGAGACAAGCCACTTGCCAATGAATAAGATGAATATGAAAACTAGTCTGAATAACAGAAACCTTTACCATCAGCTCCTTCCACAGACATTATCTCAGTCGGTTTCAATCAATCCCCTCACTTCCTTTTCTTAACTACAGGAGGCCCCTGCCTGAAAATGGATAATCGCTTCATCTCCGCCCCTGATTCTGTTTGTGTAGACATTGCATTACTGTTGGCCTACGAAACCTGGAGTAGGATTAAGCATTCCTATCCGGAGCCCGTCTCTGAAAGACAGTCAGAGCACTTCTGATTAAATGCACCATGAAGGCCCTGGGGAAAAACTCACAAACACCTGAAGTCCCCTATGTGGGAAGAGGCAGTGCCATCTGCCAGATAAAATGGTCAACTAGCTGGCAAGACTGCTTGGCTTTATTTCTGCCCCCAGGCCCCTATCCTTTCTGGCCACAGCAGGATCTGAATACATTATTTCAGAATTCCTTTCAGCTCACATGCAGATCACTTAAGCAGCTGCTGCTGGTCTGAAGGATTTAATACAGGGAACTCTAATTTCTGGAATCCTCCATGTCACCCAACTTGGCAATATCCAAAAGGTCCTCTGTTCCCACCAGCCAAACTCTTCTGACTTTCTATCAATGCAAACGGAAACCCCCTCACTCCCGGGTCCAGGCCCCTACAATTTGCCTTGGGTCGATGGTGTGGGAGCACTGGACACAAGAAAGTATCTTGAGTGCAAGCAACGTCACCCCGGGGATTCCCTGCCTCCACCGCTGAATGGGCACCCAGGCACCTTGGCCTGGAACAGTAGAGTGGTCTTAGCAGGAAATGTCCTAGCAGTAAAGATCCAGCCCAACCAGCCCCTTCCACAGCCCTTAAGAGAGCTGGTCATTTGGCGTGAGTGGCCAGGTGTGGGCAGGGTGAAAGCACCTTTCGGCAGGTGGATAAATCATGTGAAGCCCTTTCCTGTGGGCTCCTCCTGCTGAAAACGCAGCCAACACAACTGTGTGATGGGGAAAGGGGGCAAGTAGCCCTCCTGACCTCAGGGCAAGAAGTCAGGCTGGCTTCAAAGCACTTGGCCACTGGGCTAGGCGCCCAACATGCTGTAAACCTCTGCCAGGCCTTCTGTGACCCCCTCTTCCAGGCCACGTGGGGCAGCCCCTCAGCTCCCAGAGCCTGCCTGCCTTGACCTCGGCTTTGTGCAACCTGTGATGTGGAGAAGTTAGGAGGGGGCCAGGGGTGAATGTTCACCCCAGACCTGACGTGGGGCTGTGAGGCCTCACTCTTCCCAGTTTGCACTCAATCAGGTCGTGTTCAGTTGCTCCTACACAATCACACAACCCCAACACGCAAACACACATACACACACACCCCCTCTCAAACTTTAATGCACCTCTGAGTCGCCCAGGGACGTGAGATGCACTCTACAGGGCTGCGCTCCACAGACAGCTTCAGAGCAGCCGGATTCTGCATTGGCACAGGCTTCCCCAGGTGAGTCTGATGCAGGTGGCCCGCGGGCCACATTGTGAGAAACACTGCCCCAGGGACCTGTCTGGGTTTCCAGATTGTGGGGCTCAGGTTCTCACCGTCCTCCCCGGTGCCAACACTCCACCCACGTCCCCCACCCAACGCAAAGAAGGGCCCTGGGGAGTGGGTCAGGGTCGCGCTGCCTCAGCAGCCAGAGGCAACTCCCTCGCGGCCGCGGGCGCAGGGTGGGGCGGGGCGGGGTGGGGGCTGGAGGGGTCCCACTCACAGGGAGCTGATGTCGCCCGGCACGATCCTGGGCACCCAGGAAGAGCCCACGCAGATGATGGACTCCTTGGTACAGCTGCAAGTGGCGGGGCAGCGCGCCAGCCGCCTCACCTGCGCGCTCCGCGGGATCAGGCACGCGGCGCCCAGCAGCAGTAGCAGCAGCCCGAGCGCCCCGCCGCCGCCTCTCCGCAGCGCCATGCCGGGTCCCCGTTCCCCGCCCGGGCCCCGACCCCCGCCGCCGCGCCGCGCGCTCGGACCCGGCGCCGCTGCAGATGCGGGCGCCGCTCGCTGCTCCGCCGCCGCCGCTGCTGGCGAGGACGAGGGCGCCGCGGGTGTGGGAGGCCGAGCCGCAGCCGAGCAGCATGCTGGCCGCCACCCCCACTCGGCGCCCCCCCACCCGAGCCCGGGCTGCTGGGCGGCCGCCGCCGCTGCGCCCGCCGCACTCGCGCCTGCCTGACATCAGCACTCGCGCCCGCAGCCCTGCTCTGGCCAATGAATAATGCATGGCGGGGCCCGCCCCGCGGGGGAGGGGGCCAGCGCAGCCCCTAGGGCGCCCCACCCGGTCCCCATCCCGCCACCCCCTCCCGCCCCGGCCCGGGCGCGGGGACGGAGGGAAAAGTTGGGTGACCTTGGGGGAGGGGCCGAGCCTGGCGGAGATCCCCTGGGGGCCTGGCGAGCAGTAGAGGATCCGATGCCTGCATTCCCTCCAGGGCTATAACCCGGGGAGGGCACTGGGCTCCTTTCTGGCAGATAATAAATAAAGTCGCGGGGTGGGGGGTGTGGAGAACTGGGTTGATTACCGGGGGCGCGGGGGGAGGCAGCCCTGGGTGCTTTGAAGAGGAGAGACTTTTGAGCAGCCTTTGTTAATGTTGAAGTGATTGCAGCGGGGTCGGGGGGTGGATTTGCGCGTCTTCTGCGGTGGGGCAGTGAGGTCTGGCTCCCGTTCCCACAGCACCCGGGGTTACTGAAGCCAGTCAGCCTTCCCGATGGGAGGAACGTGGGGAAGCAAAGCCGCTGCAGCCTGCACGCCCGGCGCTCTGGGCCCTGCCTGCTGCCTGCTAAAGAGCTGGAAAGCCCGGGAAAGTTTCCCCTCGCTCAGCTGCTCACGGGCCACCCCACTGCCCCAGTCAGACGAGGGTTAGTAGAGACTGAGGGTGTGATACCTTCTAGCCACTGTGCTTTTCATGTCCTTACACTTTGAGGCAGGTACCATCCATATCCTTAATTTACTGATGAGGCTGCTGAAGTCCAGAAAGCATCCTGACTGGCCGGCGGTCCAGCAGCTCCTGGCAGGGTAGGATGGGCATCTGAGCCTTAAAGGCTAGCTAACTAGGCCCTCCTGAGCCCCTCTTCAAATCCTTACGTTTGAAGCAATGAGCTGGAATCTTAACACAGGTAGTGTACGGCTGGGGAAATCAAAGAAAATGACCAAAGCAGAAGCAGAGTAATGGCTAATAGCCTGAACTTTTCGAAGAAGGGAATCACAGCACCACTGCTCCGCTGCAAACCGAGGAAAAGCATTGCAGATGCTAAAACCTACCCTGAAAAGGCAGTATCCAATGCAAAAATAGGAATCACACTATTGCTTCTTCAGCAATTATTGTTGGTGATCCATTGACAGGATCCATGAGAACACTATCAGGCTGGCCGCTGTGGGAGGGAACAAAGGAACAGCCCCTGTCCTCAGGGAGCTTACAGTCTAGCTGGACAGGCAACCCTAAAAGAGTAACTCCACTGGTTACATGGGGGTCACAGACTGACCAAGAGAGGTTCAGGAATGAAAGGGAGCTTTGTGTAGGCAACTTCATGTAGGGAGTTAGACACTCCCTGCTGGGGACCATGTGTCCAGCGCCTGCCTGGCATCAGTGCAAACCAGTCTGCATTTATCATCATTTAATTCTCCCATCTGTCCTAAGAAATGAGTCCTTCCATTTTATGGGTGGAAATATTGGGCTCAGAGAAGTTTTTATCTTGCCCAAGGTCACAGAGGACATGGCCAGGGGACTCATACTCCACAACTGGCTGCTGTGTCTAATCCTCGCTGCTGTATGGAAAACGTCTTTTACAAATGCTGTACTCAGCAAGGCCCAGTGTTAGGGGCTCAGGACACAGACCACAGCCTGGGGAGGGCGACAGACATGCAGACCCACAATCATGGATGTGTGCTGTGCACCTGAAAAACATTTGCCTTAGGAGGGAGGCACTACTGCTCTACAGAGCAGAGGAGCGAGGCTTCTGAAACAGCACTCCCTGCTGACCCAGAAAAAGAAAATCTATTTCTCACCTGTGAGAGTGGGAAGGGCGGCAGGGGGCAGGGTGGGGTAGCTAAACGCTGGCCCCAGGACTAGACAGGTTGGGGTTTGCATCCCAGCCTGCCACTCACTGCTGTGTCATTGTGTAGTCTCAGCCTGCTACTCACTGCTGTGCAACTTGTGATCTTTCTAAACCTCGATTTCCTCACCTGTAACCAAGAGGTTGTTGTAACCATTTTGGGGGGTTAAATGAGATCAAGAAAGTAAAGCGCTTAATACCACAAAGGAGGCACTGAGTGTTGGAGCAGAGTTCTATGTGGCTAGATTGTAGGGAAGTCAGGGGAGAGGCCTGTGAGGGGAGACGGGTTTTCCTGACTTCTGTACCTCCATTTTAATCAAAGTCATGGCCACCGTCTTATACTGTGGCTCTCAGTCATGAGTAATTCAGGGGACACTTGGCCATGCCTGGAGACATTTGGAATGGGTCCCCCAGGCGTCTAATGTGTAGAGGCTGAGGATGCTACTAAACACCTTGCAATACTCAGCAAGAACGATCCAGGCCAAAATGGTGCTAGAGCTGAGGTTGAGAGAGCCTGGCTTAGCGTTCCAGAAAGACCCTTGGCGTGAGGAATTCCAGATATGCAGACAGTCGGCCCGGTTCATTGGTCACAAGCAAACCTTCTTGGTCATGTGATTCCCATCTCCAGCTTCTATTTTTTCATCTATAAAATGTGAATAAAGAGCCCTTCGTCACCCTTTCCTAAATAAATGTGACCTATCATCATTGTTACTAACCTTAACTTCCCCACGCTAGGGCTAGCTCCAGCCCACCCTCTCCAACCTGAAAAACTCAAAAGTTCCCGATAAGAATGGTACAGAGAGCAGGCTGGAGTAGCAGGGCTGGCAGAGTTAGTATTTGTTTCGGCTCTGCTAGAGACACTAAGTAAGTGAGTGCTTGTAAATTATAAGGCGCAGTTTATAAATTAAAATATAAAAATGGAAATGCAGATTACTTTGGTGTTGTTCCAAGTTCCTCAGCAGTTTAAAAAAAAAACTTAATAGACAATCAGAGAGACACAATCTGTTTCAGGAAATAGCAAGAGTTTTTGAAAATGTAAAAATCCTTGTTTGGATGTACACTTACTCAAGCCATGTCTTTGGGACGCGAATAACGCATGTTCCTACAGCGGCTGAAATGGTGCAGGCTGGAGTGGCCTTCTTTAAAGTCTCAAACTTGTTCTATTTTATATGATTACACGTGTTGGAAGCTCAAAATGGCATTCATTCATGCATTCATGCACCCTCACGTTCAGCTACTTGTCATTCCATTCTGTCAGAATTAACTGAGCACCTACTATGTGCTGGGCATCAATAGTAAAATAATAACTAAGACAGACATGGTCCCCACCTTCATTGTAGACAGCTTTAATCTAAAAGAATGCACAAATCAGTAGCAATGGCAAATATTGATAGAGCATATGAAGGAAGAGAAGAGGGGAGAGCTAATTGAGGTGTGTGTTAGTCCATTTTCACACTGCTGTTAAAGACATACTGGAGACTGGATAATTTATAAAGAAAAAGAGGTTTAATGGACTCACAGTTCCACATGGCTGGGGATGCCTCAATCATGGCAGAAGGAAAAAAGCAGGTCTTACATAGTGGCAGACAAGAGAGAATGAAAGAACCAAGCAAAAAAGGTTTCCCCTAATAAAATCATCAGATCTTATGAGACTTATTCGCTACCTCCAGAACACTATGGGGGAAACGGCCATAGCGTTGATTCAATTATCTCCCACCCGACCCCTACTACAGCATGTGGAAATTATGGGAGCTACTAAAGATGAGATTTGGGTGGAGACGCAACCAAATCCTATCAGATGATGGAAGCCTTTCTGAGAACTTAGCTGAGTGCTTTGAGATGAGACAGGACAGACAAGTGCAGGAGGGCTATGGGCAGTAGCAGAGGCTAAAAGGGAGGGACGGGCAGGCAGAAAGCACGGAGTGTGTGAACTCACCAAGACCAGCAAATGCTGAGTGCATGTAAGGATCCGAATGCAGGCCTGTGTAGCCAAAGAATGGAGAGTGAGGGGAGGAAGAGATGAAACGAGGTCAGAAAGGCAGAAAGAAGCTCAATTGTGCAGGACCTTGCAGGCCAAGGCAAAAAGCCTGCGTGTTGTTCTAAATGCCAGAGGGAGCCATTGAAAGATGTCACTCAGAGAAGCGGCATGCTGTCCTTTATACGTCAGTTCTTTCTGATTGCTGAGTGGAGAATGGAAACTAGTTCCATTGACCTAGTCCCGGGGAGAGATGATGGCAGCTGGGGCTTGACAGGTGGCATGGAAGAGTGGATGTGGACTCAAGGTGTATCTTGAAGAAGGGAGCAACAAGACTTGCTGCTGGGTGAATTTAGGAAAGAAGTGGAAAGAAATGGAAAGAACACCTCCCAGGTTTTGGCTGGAGCCAGTGGGTGGATGGAGGTGCCGTTTCTTAAGATGAGAACTCCTGGAAGAGGAGAGGATTTGGCTGGAAGAGAAGTATCAAGAGATTAGTTTTGGGGATGTTGAGTTTTAAATGTCCAGGAGGCCTCCATGTGCAGATGCTGAGCTGGCAGCTAGAAGCCCAGTCAGGATGGGAAGAGGGAGACGGGCGGTGGTGGATGGGAAATCTTCAGACCATATGGCTATCCGTGATTCCCTCTTGGTAAGCCCTCCGTGTAACACTGGTTGATTGAACAAAGGAATGACATTTCAGAAATACAGACATTAGAGAGACAATATCTCTCAGGTGGAATCTGTAAGAAGCAACAGAAATCTTACAGAAGAACGTGACTAAGAATATCACAGTTTGGGAATTCCATTTTAGGACCCAAAATAGGCTTTAAATTCTACATCAAACTGTGAATCTTGTAAGAACCTCAGATAGCTCATCATGCTGCTTATCCTCCCTCTCTTCTGCTACCCCCCATTTTCCAATCTAACTTCATCCCCACCCCTCACCTGGTCTTGTCACCACAGCTAGAAGCTTTGGAAAGCCTCCATCAATGTCTAAAACTTCCGACTCTGATGCTTGCTGTAACAACTAAAACAAAATTATTCATCCAAACACCAAGAGCACTTGGCTTGAATGGCTACAAACTAGATTCCTTGGGGTGAAAAAGAAAAAAAAATTGTCCATTTTTTTTTTAAGATGGAGTCTCGCCCTTGTCACCTAGGCTGGAGTACAGTGGTGCGATCTCAGCTAACTACAACCTCTGCCTCCTGGGTTCAAGCAATTGTCCTGCCTCAGCCTCCCGAGTAGCTGGGATTACAGGCGTGCGCCATCACGCCCGGCTAATTTTTTGTATTTTTAGTAGAGACAGGTTTTACCATGTTGGCCAGGATGGTCTCGATCTCCTGACCTCATGATCTACCCGCCTCAGCCTCCCAAAGTGCTGGGATTACAGACATGAGCCATCAAGTCTGGCCGTCCTTTTTGTTTTGTTTTGTTTAAATCATAGAGTATGTCAGTCCCTTCTTGACCACATCACCCCAATGTGCTATTCTTGCGGTTGGCTGCTGACCAAATGTGGATCCTGTTTCTCGCTTCCCACCATTTGTTTTCTTCATAAACTCAGTTGGTGTCACAAGCTTGGAACTCACTCTGAATCTGTCCCTGATTGGCCTCTTAGATTGCATCATGTTCTTGAAGAGCTGCCTGTGGATATCTTACTCAGATTCCTAAATCAGCCCAAGGGCCCTCAGGACCCAGGCACTGGTTTCTGGTGACCTTTGCTGCCTCCTCCTCATCACCGGCGTAATGCGTCCGTGGCATCTGTGTTACCCTGCACCAGCTGCTCCTTCTCATGACGACAGGGCACGACTTTTCTTTGGAGAGAATCACTCCTCCTAAGCGTTCAGTCTGTGTGGCTCACTTGATGAATACCTTCATCTCCCAGAAGTACACATGCCATCTAGACTAGAGCATTCCAGAATATTCCATTCTCCCAGCCACACTGAGTGGTTTAGAGATAAACACACCACCCAACTGGAACAACCAGGGTTAACAAAACCCTTTGACAGGGCTCTTTACCTCTCTCCCCAATTTCGTAACGTTCTTTCCATCCTCTTTGTGAAGCGGATTTTGAAATTCTGCTCCTCTCCCCTTTATGTCATCTCTTCTTTTCTTGATCAAGACTGCCAGAGTTTTGTCGATTTGATTAGCTTTCTCCAGGAACCAAGTTATGCCTTTGTTGCTTTTTTGTATTCTATCTTGGCTTTCTATTTCATTATTACATGCTTTTACTTTCATCATTGTTTTCTTTTACTTATTCTGAAGTTCTGCACTGTGCAAAAAAGTTAATCAGAGTCACTTTATTATGCAAGTCACTTTCTTTTACATTTCATTTATGTTTACAAGATAGAATGTCTTTAGCTGTGCTCCTAGTTCTAGGAGAGCCTGCCCAGACTTTTAGCTGGGTTGAGTGGATAAGAAGTTCATCTGTACGGTCACAGAGAGAGAGTCTGTGAGTCAAGTCAACCCCTAAGACAAACAAGGTTCTGTTTTTGTTTGGTTGGTTGGTTGGTTTTGGTTTTGGGTTTTTTTTTTTTGAGACAGAGTCTTGCTCTGTCACCCAGGCTGGAGTGCAGTGGCATGATCTTGGCTCACTGCAACCTCCGCCTCTCAGGTTCAAGTGATTCTCCTGCCTCAACCTCCTGAGTAGCTGGGATTATAGGCATGTGCCACCACGCCCGGCTAATTTTTTGTATTTTTAGTAGAGACAGGGTTCACCATATTAGCCAGGATGGTCTTGATCTCCTGATCTCGTAATCTGCCTGCCTCAGCCTCCCGAAGTGCTGGCATTACAGGCGTGAGCCACCGTGCCTGGCCGACAAGCACAGTTTTCTATATAACAAACTCAGTCTCAAGTTTACAAGTAACATGGTAACTTTATGGGAAATCCCTTTGCTCTTCTTAGCAAACAGACTTAGCAGAAATTCTACTTTAGGCGAACGAGTTGAGGAATAAGCAGAGATTTAACTTAAATTTATAATAAGGGGTCTGTAAATATCCTCTAAGCTCTTCTGTTATCCACAAACCATGGTTAATCCAACGCTTTGCATTCTGAAAGGTCTTATATCCTCTCAAGATTTTAGCAAAAATCTTCAAGACTGTGGCCTCTGGTCTCAACTTAATTTTAATTAAGGCTAAATTAAATATATTTGGGATTTATAATTTTTTTGTTCTTTAGCATCTGAGTTATTCTGTGATCTGACGCCTTCCTTTCAACCCATCCTAGCTCACATCAAAATGTCTTCGGGGAAAAGTGTCCAAAATGCATCCACATTTAATCCCATGACTGCTTGTTATTGGGTTAGACTTCGCAGGGATATTTGTGTTTGAACATAGCTCTCAGACTTAAACTAATCACCACGGAGGGAATTTCAGAGTTCCTGAAATCAGAACATGGACAAAGGATTCCACTGCTACCTACAGGCCTGGCTGTGGGTGTCTCCTCTTCACCTCACCTACATCTTACAGGAAGAGTTGCTCAGAAGACGAGCAGGCACAGCTCATCTTCAGAATTCACCTCCATGCCTCCCTTTCCAAAGCGAGAAGGTGGTGCAGTGAAGGAGCATGGCATGATTTGAATCTCAGTTTCACCAGTTCTAATGCCTCGATTTCCTCTACTGCAAATAGGAGAGGACAATGCACTTCAGCTTGGATTGCTTGAAGGATGAAGTCACTTGAAGAATGTGAACATTCTCATAAGCAGTACAAGTTAGTTAACTAAGTGGCTAGCTAGTTGGTCTCTACCTGTTTATTGACAGCCACAAATCACTATAGATATAGATATAAATACGGATAAGATATGGATATGGACATGGATAGATGGATGGATGAATGGACAGGCAGATAGTTTAGATAGATAGATGAGGCTGGGCATGGTGGTTCATGCCTGTAATCTCAGCACTTTGTGAAGCCGAGACGAGAGAATCATTTGAGGTCAGGGGTTCGAGCCCAGCCTGGCCAACACGGTGAAACCCCATTTCTACTAAAAATTCAAAACACTTAGCCAGGTGTGGTGGTAGGCACCTGTAATCCTAGCTACTGGGAGGCTGAGGCAGGAGAATTGCTTGAACCCTGGAGGGGGTGGTTGCAGTGAGCCGAGATCACACCATTGCACTCCAGCCTAGGCAACTGAGCGAGACTCTGTTTCCAAAAAAAAAAAAAAGATGATAGATAGGCAGTAGACAGATAGATAGATATAGGTAAATATATATAGAGAGAAGATAGAAATATTCTCCTCAAGAAGCTTAAAATGTACCAAGAAAATAAAACTCTTCTATGTCAAAACAGCCTCCTGGTATCACACAAGTGTTTTCGTTTTTCCCCAACACTTTCCACAGTCCCAAGAGACAGCTGGGGAACTTAGTTTAATCGTTCAACAAGCATTTCCTGAGCAGCTCCCATAATCAGGCACCGTGCTAGACTGTGGGCATCCACTGGTGAACAAGGCGGCGCTTGCTGCCTTCAGCCTGCCCTGCACATGCAACAACTCCAGGGGTGCCTCTTGCACTCCGGGGTTAGCAGCCCCCAGGCCACAAGGCAGTGTCTTAGGAGCCTAGCCCAAGGACGAGATGGGGGAAACTCCAGCATACTCAGTCACCACTGCCCTTCCACGAGGACAAGACCAGACCCGCCACTGTGCTGAGATAAATCTCCAGTCCTTAAACAAACGTCATGATTCTTTGTTCTCGATTGTTACAGTGATAATGGAGACTAGAATTTATGTGGCTCCTGAAGACTGCTAATTTGGTGGGAGAGTGGGTGATATATCATTTCAGGAAGGGCAAAGGGGTGTGTCTGTTGGCCCAAATGCTAACACACAGGAGCGGTCGTTTCAAGGAGAGGACGATTGTAAATCTCAAGTCTCTCCTCAGCAGGCTGTCTTAGCTCATGTCACGCAAAGGCTTGCCCTCTGCTATACATAAACTTCTGAGAGAGTTCCTATTTCCAGCATCCTTATGTTGGGATACCTACATTCCCTGGAAGGAGAAATAAAGTAGCTCTTAAGGTTACAATAATACTATCTGATGTTCATGTAGAGGTTTTGTAGGTTACAGTGTCTTTTCATCTCCATTATCTCCATTGCAGCTCACATAACCCTAGAACAGAAGTTTTCAGAGGAAGAAACTAAGGCTTGACTAGGTTATGTGATCAGGCAGCCAATGTCAAGATGTCAACAGCAGATTTGGATGGAGTTGTCCTATTCTACCAACAAAGCTGCTGGAGAATATTGAAGAGGGAAAAAGAGTATCTCAAGCCTGTAATCCCAGCACTTTGGGAGGCCGAGGCGGGTGGATCACGAGGTCAAGAGATCGAGACCATCCTGGTCAACATGGTGAAACCCCGTCTCTACTACAAAATACAAAAAATTAGCTGGGCATGGTGGTGCGTGCCTGTAATCCAGCTACTCAGGAGGCTGAGGCAGGAGAATTGCCTGAACCCAGGAGGCGGAGGTTGCAGTGAGCCGAGATCACGCCATTGCACTCCAGCCTGGGTAACATGAGTGA
>NW_022436945.1:14675360-14719272 GCF_009761245.1 Sapajus apella
AAAAAAAAAAAAAAAAAAAAAAAAAAAAAAAAGAGTATCAGTGCTTTCCACAAAGCTCTAGAAGGCAGAAACCCAAATTATTTGAAGGCATCTCTTTGATGTTGGAACATCATTCACAAGCAATATTGAATGACCATTCTTCAGGTCCTCAGAGGGTGGGTCTTGATGACTTGCAGACACACTTAAACTTCGAAATTAGCCTGTCCAAATATCCCTTAGGGCACTAGCTGAGTGCAAAAGAGGGAGTGGAGAATGGAAGCCCTCTGCAAATTCCTCCTTGATCCAAATGAGACCTGGCAAGAGCCAAGCCTTCCCAAGATCCAAGAGAAAATCCTTGAATGTTGACAGGGGCAGAGAGTGGAAAAGACATAGTCACCCTTGGACATCAGGGAGAACCTGGAGCCTCCAGACCAGCAAAGGGGCAGCTGGAAAAACTCCCCAGCCTCTCTGCACATTTCTCCGCATTCTAGTATGAGCCGCGGCAGCTCCCTGGGGACTACAATCCAAGACAGCCCTATTTATTTTTATCTTTTATCCTCTGAGAAAAATAATAGGATTCATCAATAACGTCTTGCGTTTAGGCTCATTTGGGAAATCAGGAAGTTTACCACGAGAACACCATTCTCTTTGATCGATTTTACTACAGTATCATATTTTGGACAATGTAATTAGAGCTGGATTCCCCCAGCAAAACCAAAGGACTTTTGGTGTCCTTCTGGTGTATGGGCAGGCCAGGCCACTGGGCAAGGCTTCTGATGGGCACACGACTGGTGCTGTCAGATCAGCTCAGTATTGCATGTTTCTTCACCTGCTGGAAATGAGCACTGCTCCTGGAAAATGAGGTCAGTCTTCCTCTGAGCTCTCTCCAAGCTCCCTGGAGACACTGCTCTGTAGTAGTGTGCTCTTTGGGATCTTTGGGAAGTAGAGGCTGAGGTGGTATTGAGAATGCAAAAGCCTTGTTAGGAAGTGACACCGATAAAAGAAAAAGAGGAGAAGCACCTCAGACCGGATGAAGTCCCTACCAGCCAGCAGGGAGCTCCGAAGCAGAGACTGTGTGTGGGAGGAATCTCACATCCAGGGGAAGAGGCTGGGTCCTTGGACCGCGGCCTCGCTTAGTTACATACAGGGCCAGGGATCCCTTGCTCCCTGCAAGCTGAGGAGAATCTGGAGGGGCTAACAGCTCGAGGCAGTGAGCTAAGCACAGTCCCAGGCACTGGCAGCCAGTTCTGAGCTGTGATTCTCCAGGTCTGCTACAAATGGTGAGAAGGACATTTGGGCTTGGTCAAGGGACATGAGCTCAGAGATCTCAGGCAAAGCTGATACAGATCTCCAGGCTTCCTGGACCCAAAAGAGTATTTACAGTGATTTCTCCCTAGAAATTCACTGCTTAACAGGAGTTCATAACTGCCTCTTATTGAATTTTGTTCTTTCCTACTTCACTAGCTAATTCAATAAACATCTATTGAGCAGTTGCAATCTATATCTATTGAGCTCCTTGGAAATGGCAAACCCTGGGTAAGGGGTTGAAGCTACAAAGATTCCTGAGGCTTCTGAGCTCCTCTCTGAGGGCTTGCACTTCTGCAACAGATAAATACAGGATGCAAATAGCTGAAGAAATGCAAGAAAGCTTGGGACCATTGATACTGAAAAGAAAGACATTTGGGCTTGATCAGTTGGCAAAAACTGAGAGAAACTCAGTAAAAGTTGTCACAGAAAATCTTCAGGTCTTTCTGGCTGAACCCAAGAGACTAGTAGCAGTAATTTGTCTGTCTTTCTCTCTCTCTTTCTTTCTCTGTCTTCCTTTTTTTGTGAGATTCTCTCCCTTTCTATCTTCCATTTTTCTTTCTTCCTTTCATCTTTCTTTCTTTCTTCCTTTCCTTCTATCTTTCTTCCTTTTTTGTGTGTGTGTGTGAGATAGGGTCTTGTTCTGTTGCCCAGGCTGGAGTATAGCGGCACAATCATAGCTCACTGCAGCCTCCACCTCCTGGCCTCAGCAGTCTTCCTGCCTCAGCCTCCCAAAGTGCTGGGATTACAGGGGTAAGCCACTGTGTCCACCCATTTTCCTTATAAGCTTGTGCCTCACAGGGGTTGATAACACATAGAATTATAAATGTGCAGAAGAGGTAGTGATTGCCTCTAATTTGCAAGGTCAGACTGACTTTCTGGGACTTTTAACATTGGAGCTGGGCCATGAAGGATGGGTAGGACCTCAGCAGACAGATATCAGGAGAGGGACATTTCACATGGAAAGGAATGAGTAAAGCCACTGATTAATGACAGCAGAATAATCACTAACACTTTTCTAATTCCCATGATGTGTCACACACTTTATGTAAGTTTATCCTACCTGAGACTTGAAACAATTCTGCCCAGAAGGCATTTGTATTAGTCCATTTTCATGCTGCTGATAAAGACATACCTGGGACTGGGCAATTTACAAAAGAGAGAGGTTTAATGGACTCACAGTTTGACATGGCTGGGGAGGCCTCACAATCATAGCAGAAGGTGAAAGACACATCTCATGTGGCGGCAGAAAAGAGAAGAGAATGAGAGCCAAGTGAAAGGGGTTTCTCCTTATAAAACCATCGGATCTCGTGAGACTTATTCACTACCTCGAGAACAGTATGGGGGAAACAGCCTCCATGATTCAATTGTCTCCCACGGGGTCCCTCCCACAACATGAGGGAATTATGGGAGCTACACTTAGAGATAAGATTTGGGTGGGGACACAGTCAAACCATATATCAGTATTATTATTCCCAATATATAGTAAAGGATCTGAGGCTCAGAGAAATGAAGTAATTTGCCTAAGGATGCACAGGCAGTGGCAGATTCAGTTTTCAAAGTGAGACGATCCAACTTGAAAGCCAATTCCCAGCCCTACAGGGTCAGCTGACATGGGTAAATGTGAGGCTAACAACACGGCTGGCCAGGGAGGGCACATGGCAGGATGAGGATGAAGAGCAGGAGACATTCTGGAGTGGAGAAGGAGAGTGGTGGGTCACCCCAGGGCAGACTGTCAAACATTTCGGTGGACATGCTCAGAAGCCAGTTGGAAATTTGAATTTCAAATGCAGAAAAGAGCCTGGGATTAGAACAGAGTGTCGGAGAGAGAAGGGGAGAGACCATTGCTAGTTTTAAAGGTGGGGACCTGTTTATTCACTCAGGGAGAGCAGCAGGTCTGTTTGGAAAAACACTACGAGCATGAGATGTCTAGGCTGTCTTGTAGTAGAAGAGCAGAATCGGTTTTGCTGGTTACACATGGGCTGGAGAAATAGGAAGAGAGAGGGCAGGGTAGAGCATAGGTGGAGAGAGACGAGGCAGGCTCTGCTCACTGTAAGTTGTTTCTCGTGACTCCCCAGCCTTCGGAAAAACTACCAAAAGCACACATGATCTGAACGAACGATGTGTGTGTGTGTGTGTGTGTGTGTGTGTGTGTGTGAAAATCAACAAAGCAACCTTCACTTTAGGGCCCACACTGGGTGAAACAGACTGTGTACCTGGAACAGAGGCCCAGGCAGAGGGACCCTAAAAATCCAAGTGTGGAGAATTTGCAGAAACTATGGGCAGGGCTCTGGCCTTTCGTAGGCTGGTGTTTTAAATTAAATCTGTTGAGTTTTCATGGAGCAAGGGCACACTGGCTGAGAAAGAGCAGGCCGAGATGGAACTTCCCTTAATCTGCATCGCTTAAGAAGCTGCAGAGAAGCCCAAACCCTGTGAAAGGGAAAGCAAAGGGCAGAATGGAGAGAGGATGGAAGTGTCCTTGACCAGAAGGAAGAGCCTGGGACCTGGCTCTGCCCTGAAACAAGTGCTGGGCTTTGGAGAAATCAACTGAACGTCTCTGGGTCTCATGTCTCCATGTGGGGGCTCCAGACCTCCTGAGCCCAGAGCTTTGAATGTCACAACGCTTGTGGGCTTTGGGGGAGGAGGGACGAGAAGGTAGAAGCTGAAAGAAGATGGACATTGTCCTGATGCAAAGAGGGGAGTGACACGGAAGCAGTCTCCAATTCTGGCATGTGCTGGCTCTGAGAAGGCTGGGGACTTAGGGACCTGCTGGGTTTGGTGAGGGCAGGTGCCTCTGGGAGAGTAAGTAATAGAACAGGTCACTGCTCTCTGTGTAGGAAATTAGGTGTCCACGATTTCTTTTATAATAGGTGCTGAGCATAGGTGTGTTGAGTTGTCCACAAATGTTCCTGTACCAAAGTTGAGTGGACCAGCCCTGCGGCACATGCCTGGCAAGGCTGCCCACTTCAAGAGAGCAGCACATTCTGTCCTGGCAGCTGACCCATTTCCCAGTGCCAGATGACAGGAATCCCACTGCTCAAACTCATGGCTCCAAGGATAATTAGGTTCTGATCACGCAGTTCTGGGAAATGACACTCCTCTCTCCTCAACGGATGAAGAGCTCCAGGAGGGAGGAGGGGTGCGATCTCGTGTGGCGAGCCTCCTTCCTGTCACTCTGACTTTGACTATTCCACCTGGCTCTCTACAGTCCCCTGGCTGCACTGCTGTCAGCAGAAGAGGACACCGAGCAACTTTAGACACAACATCATTAGGCCAGGGGAGAAGATGGGGTATGCCAGGAAGACCCCAACTCGGGTGCTGCAGGAACCGAGACCCTACAAGATTCTTCCATTGTCAATTTCACCCTTGGGAGGAATAAGAGCCCATTACTCATCTTCATTTAGCAACAGCTCACCCTGGCTTTATTCATATCTTTCCTTAAAGGTCCCATTTTTTGCAAAGCCTTCCCTGCCCACCTCATCTAAAATGGTACCTCCATCACCTTCCACCCATGCACACAGCTTTCTCTTTGTAAACAGTTCCCACTACTCAGCGTAATATATATTGCTTGCTCACACATTTGTTTAATGTTTGTTTGCCTTATTAGAATGTGACCTCTACAGAGGCAGAGTCCTTGCCTGTCTTGTTCTCTGCTCAGTCCCAAAGGCCTAGAAAAGCTCCTACTGCAGAATGATGAGTGGAAGGCATTGAAATGACATGTTCCCAAAGAAGCCCAAGGGCAGAGCTCATGATGCCTGGTTTACTGTTATGGTTTCCTGGTTCAGCCCAGTCCCTGATGGAGCATAACCTCTCAAATATTCAATAGATGAATCAATGAAAGAATAAAGAAAGGACCCACGTTCATTCCAGCATCTCCACACTGTGACTGAGGGCGTTTCCTAGACAGCATTGAGTTTGGAGCATCTGGGATAAGCATTAATGAAAAGGACAAGCTGTACAAGGAGAAACCAGGGAGGACCAAAAGGTCTCTAGACCCCTGGGGTCATTCAGATCTCTGGTCTAGGCCAAGGTTATTTCTGTCATAGTTTGAAGGTTGGCTTCTAAAATTCTGCTTCCTTAGCTGAGCATGGTGGAGCATGCATGTAGTCCCAGCCAGCTGGGAGGCTGAGGCGAGAACATTGCTTAAGCCTAGGAGTTCAAGACCAGACTGGCAACATAGCAAGACCCTGTCTGTTACACACAAAAAAAGTTCTGCTTTCATCATAGAGAATGAGGCTTCAGGCAAAAAAGATTGGCTCAGCCACTAATTGCCTCTGTAACCTTCATCACTAACCTCTCTGCGCTCCATAAAGGGGTTAATAAGTGAATGAATGAATGAATGAATGAATACCTCATGCTATAGAGACTTCCAGTGGTTCCAATTTTCAATGGAGCATAGGGCTAGAGAAGAATTAGATTACATTCAAAAATAGATTGCCTCAAAGATGTTCTTCTAGTGCTAACCAACTACATTTCCATTTTTCAAAGTGTAGAGGAAATTTCCTTCCCAGTTAAGAAACCAGATATATTTAAGGCAGCAGGGCTTAGCTTGGAGATGAATACACGTATCTCCTTCTCTCTGTCCTTGCTTTCATTCTGTCATCTTCTTGAGCACAGCCTCATCCACACTCTCAGCTGAGAGCGGTGGGTTCACACCCCGTGTTAGGGTGGAGAGGGGAATCCTCTTCTGGGCACAAAGATTAGAATCCTCTGGGTCCTATGATAAATTTTTGTAGGGTTGCTGGAGTTGTTGTCTCTGATAACCCAGTAAAAACTGGTCCTATTGCCTGGCATGAAAAGGAGACCCTGAAAGTCACACCCAACACTGATGAATGGGGTAAACTGGAGATGCATTATTTGAGTGATGAATAGGGAGTGCTTTAGTAGCTTGAAATTGTTCAATTTGGTAATAGGCTCATCTTATCTTCCAAGTGTGCCTGAATTATTTACAGATTATTTACTCTAAGCTTTCAATTATGCACGATGTTGCCCACAAGCTGTTGATTGTCTTTGAGTCTTCTGTACAACTGCATCCCGCGGTTTTGTGCTACCACGCCCCTCAGCGGTCAGGGGTTGGATTGCAGGGAGTAGTTAACCTAGCAGTTGAATGACAATTTTGGCCAGTTGTTGTTGGCAAGGAGGGTTTTGGGCAAGGGCAGTATTTTTTCCTACCTGAGTGTTCATACAAACCCTTTCATCTGTCTGGAGCATTCTGCCCTTCCACATCTCACTCACCTTATTCCATCACTTAAACCCTAACGAATCTCAAAGTCTCCATCTAAACCTCACGTCTTTGGGGAAGATTTTCCTGAATTCCCTAAGTAGCCCAGGTCTCCTTGTCTTAGGTGCTTATAGCATCTGTACTTTTCCCCTAGAAAAGTGTTATTGTATAGAAATAAAGTGCATGCTACATATTAAACCTATTAACCACATTTTTTAAAAGTAAAAAAAGAAAAGGTGAAAATCCCTTTAATAATACATTTTATTTATCCCAAGTGCATTAGTTTGCGAGGGCTGCTGTAGCAAAGTGCCACCAATTAAGTGACTTAAACCAAGAAAAGTATCGTTCTGCAGTTCTGGAGGCTGGAAGTCCAAGATGAAGATGCGAGTGGTGGTGTTTCCTTCTGAGGGCTATGAGGGAGAATCTGTTCCATGCCTCTCCCTAGCTTCTGGTGGCTTGCTGGCAGCCTTCAGCATTCTTTGGCTTGGAAATGGTGTTCTCCTTGTGTCTCCGCATGGTCTCTGTCTGTGTCTCTTTCTCTTTGGCATTCTTTGAAAAGCACACCAGTCCTATTCTATTGAGAACCCATCCTACCGCAGTATGACTTTATCTTAATGAATTACATCTGCAAAGACTCTATTTTCAAGTACAGTCACATTTTGATGTACTGGGGGTTAGGACTTCAACATATAAATTTTGGGAGGACACGATTCGACCCAAACACCAAGATACTTTAAATTTTATCATGTAATCGGTATAAAAATTATTTAGACAATTCACTCTTGTTTGTACTAAGACTTTGAAATACAATAGTGAATTTTATGCATATAGTATAATATATCGTGGTCCATTTCTCACTTATAATATACTTATAACACTAAATTTTCATGAAAAATACTTTATCTGTATTTACGGTTCATAAAATTTCCATTTTCTCTGCAGCCTTGCCAGCACCTGTTGGTTTTTGACTTTTTTTTCTTGCTTTGCCACCCAGCCCAAGCTAGAGAGCAGTGGTGAAATCATAGCTCACTGCTAACTTGACTTCCTGGGCTCAAAGGATTCTTCCACCTTAGCCTCCCAAGTAGCTGAGACTACAGTTGCATGCCCCTGCACACAGTTAATTTAAAAATTATTTTGTGTAGCAATGAGGCCCTGCCATCTTGCCCAGGATGGTCTCAAACCTGGGCTCAAGTGATCCTCCCACCTCAGTTTACCAAAGTGCTGGGATTACAGGCATGAACCACCATACCCTGCTGACTTTTTAATAATAGACATTCCGACTTAGGTGACATGGTATCTCATTATATCTCATTATATTTCTCTAATGATTACTGATATGAAGCATATTTTACGTTTGTTAACTGCTTGTATTTCTTCTTTTGAGGAGTGTCTGTTCATGTCTTTTGCCCATTTTTAATATGGTGTGTGTGTGTGTGTGTTCAATTGTTTAAATTCCTTATAAATTCTGGATGTTGGACCTTTGTCAGATGCATACTTTGCAAATATTTTCTCCCATTCCATAGATAGCCTGTTTGCTGTGTTGATAGTTTCTTTTGCTGCACAGAAGCTCTTTAGTTTAATTAGGTTCCACTTGTTAATTCTTGTTTTTGTCACAATTGCTTTTGAGGACTTAGTCATTCTTTCCCAAAGCCCATGTCTAGAATGATATTTCCTACGTTTTCTTCTAGTATTGTTAGAGTTTGGGGTCTTACATCTAAATCTTTAATCCATCTTGAGTTACTTTTTTATTTCAATAGTTTTTAGCGTATAGGTGGGTTTTTGTTACATGAATAAGTTCTTTAGTGGTGATTTCTGAGATTTTTGTGCACCCACTGTTCCTAATACGTAGTCTTTTATCCCTGACCGCCCTCCCACTCTTGCCCCCAATTCCGCAGAGTCCATTATATCATTCTTATGCCTTTCCATCTCATGTTGAGTTAATTTTTGTATATTGTGAAAGGTAGGGGTCCAGTTTCATTTTTCTGCATATGGCTAGCCAGCTATCCCACACCATTTATTGAAGAGTCATTTTCCATTGCTTATTTTTGTCAACTTTTTAAAAGATTAGATGGCTGTAGGTGTACAACTTTATTTCTGAGTTCTCTGTTTTGTTCCATTGCTCTACACGATCCATTGCTCTACGTGGTCTGTTTTTGTACCAGTAAAATGCTGTTTTGGTTACTGTACTTTTATAGATATCTTGAAGTCAGGGAGCATGATACCTTCAGTTTTGTTCTTTTGCTTACAATTGCTTTGGCTATTTGGACTCTCTTTTGGTTTCATATAAATTTTTGAATAGTTTTTTCTAGTTCTGTAAAAAAAATAACATTGGTAGTTTGATAGGAATAGCCTTGAATCTGTAGATTGCTTTGGGTAGTATGGCCATTTTAACAGTATTGATTCTTCCAAATCCATGAGCATGAAATGTTTTTTCATTTGTTTTTGTCACCCGTGATTTCTTTTAGCAGTGTTTTGTAGTTTCCCTTGTAGAGATAGTTTACCTGTTGATTAAATGTATTCCTAGGTATTTTATGTTTTGTGACCATTGTAAATAGAACTGCATTCTTGATTTAGTTCTCAGTTTAAATATTATTGGTGTATAGAAATGCTACTGGCTTTTGTACATTTATTTTTGTATCCCAAAACTTTGCTAAAGTCATTTATCAGTTCCAGGAGCCTTTTGGCAGGATCTTTAGAGTTTTCTAGGTATAGAATTATACCATAAATGAAGAAAGACAGTTTGACTTCTTCTTTTCCTATTTGGATGGCTTTTATTTCTTTATCTTGCCCAGTTTCTCTGACTAGCACTTCCAATACTCTGTTGAATTGGAGCGGTGAGAATGGGCATCCTTGTCTTGTTCCAGTTCTCAAGGGGGAATGCTTGCAGTTTTTGCCTGTTAGTGTAATGTTGACTGTGGCTCTTATTATTTTGACTTATGTTCCTTTGACGCCTAGTTTCTTGAGGGTTTTTATCACGAAGGGATGTTGGATTTTATTGAAAGCTTTCCCATGTCTGTTGAGATAATATAGTTTTTAATCCTGTTTATGTAGTACATTACATTTGTTGATTTGCATATGTTGAACAAACCTTGCATCCTAGGAATGACACCTATTTGATTGTGGTGACTTTTTGATTTGCTGTTGGATTCAGTTTGCTAGTGTTTTGTTGAGGATTTTTTGTGACACTATTGGTGGGAATGTAAATTAGTTCGGCCACTTTGGAAAGCAGTTTCAAGATTTATCAAAGAACTTAAAACAGAACTACTATCATTTGACCCAGCAATCACATTACTGGGGGTGTATCTAAAAGAAAAAAAATTATTCTACTGAAAAGACACGTGTATTTGCATGTTGATTGCAGTGCTATTCACATTAGCAAAGACATGGAATCAGCCTATGTGCCCATCAACAGTGGACTGTATAAAGAAAATATGGCACATACACACCATGGAATACGATGCAGCCATACAAAAGAATAAAATCATGTCGTTTTTCACAACAGGGATGCAACTGGAGGCCCTCATCCTAAGTGAATTAATGCAAGAACAGAAAATCAAATACCACATGCTCTCACTTATAAGTGACAGCTGAACATGGGGTACTCATGGACATAAAGCTGGAAACAATAGACATTGGGACAACTAGATGGCGGGGGGAGGCAGGAGCAAGGGTTGAAAAGCTTCCTATTGGGTGTACTATGCTCAGTATCTAGGTGATGGGATCGTTTGGATTCCAAACCTTAGCATCACACAATATACCCAGGTAACAAACCTGCACATGTACCCCTGAATCTAAAATAAAAGCTAAAAAAAAAAAAATTCCAATTGAAAAAGAATCACATATCTAAATTTTTCAAATCACACTTTAAATTTTTCCAGTAACTGAATTATGTAACAAAAGAATCATTATTCCTTGATATTCAGAGTGTGGGTACATAGTGAGTCTTCAGGTCTAAAGGAATGTGTAATGAGTGGGGAAGCTTCACATGACCCAGGCCTGCCATGGCCCTCCTTTCTGTCCCACCTCATTTGTGAGGGGCATCCTTTGCTGACATTATCAGTGGAGTTATTACTGGGAACTGAGGGGTCCTCTGTTTTTGTCCTCTTGGAAGAATGAATTCAGCCAAGAGACACATGCAGTAAGAGTTACACAGTAACAGAGTTTATTTAAAAGGACAGTACTCTCTGAAAGCTGGTAGGAGCAGTCTGCTCAAGAGAATGAGACAACTCCAATGGTCATGGAGAAAGCTTTCTTTGTGGGGGTCTTACGTGATTATTTATGAATGGGGTACAAAGGGGTGTTACTGGTAAGCATGTTTAGAGTGGTCTTCTGGGTGTGCATGCTCTGTGGTGAACATGCTAGTATATATCCCGTGTGTCTCATGAGCATGTTAAATCTCCACCTGGGTCACGTTTTTACTATTATAATGAGGAAAGTTTACTTTGGGGGCAAACCGAATGGAATTACACATGCTTGCTACTAAAGAAAGTCCATACTAAACTATCTCCTGTTAGGGTCAGATAAGTCCTGGTTAGGGCCAGATAAAGCCTAACAGTAAGTCCAGATGTGGCTGATGTGTTTGTGGCTGATCCTGGGGCAAGGTTTCCAGGGCTGCCTTTCCTGTTCATGTCTATCCATCTGCCTACTCCAACACATGTTCATTGCAGCCTACTCACACGGGACAGGCATCATACACCCCTGAATAATTTGTGCTCCATAAGATAATACTATTTTTGTGTGTCAATTTGAGCTGAGCTCTCTGCTACATTTTATCAAGAATGCTATTACAACAAACAAGATCTCATTTAGTTCTCACATCAGGAGTCACTGTTTCTGCTCCACAGATGAGAAAACCGAAGCTCAAAGAGTTTCAGTTTCCAAATTCACCCAGCCAGGAAGGGGCCACAGTAGGATACACCTCCATTTCCTTCTGGCCCCACCAGGAGTGGGATTTCTACCCATCAGCATAGGGGACATAAGAACCAAGCAAAGGGAGAGGTGAGAAAACAGTAAATCCAGTTGGTGAGTGACAACACCAAACACACTCAATGTGAGTAACAGGGAGTTTTTTATTTCCTGCATGTTAAAAAATGGCACTTAATTATGTTCAAGTATATGGGGTATAAAGAACTAGGCTAAAAAGGGTAGCTGAGGAAAGGCTCTTAAGAGAAGTGCTTTAATGAGTGGGGAAGGATAATTAGAAATTATTGTGCCAATTGTTTGTAAACAGAGGCTCTTAGGTATTTATGAGTGTTGGAAACAGTGTAATGTTTTGCATGATTTTATCATTCTCCCTGGATGTGTTCTTCACCCAATTAGTGGTTTTGTGCTCACCAACGGTCCTTTGTGTTTACACTGGGGCTCAGTGGGTTTTGTCCCCTCACTCAGTGAGTCACTTGGGATATACCAAACATTGGAATGAATTGGAAGAACTCTTGGGAAAAAGGAACCGTTTATTTCAAAGTATGGCAGAACAGGCATGGAGATATTAGTATCTTCTCTAGCAGAGGCTGGAGGGGGGGGCATTCTTCTAGACCAGATATGAACATATTCTCTAGCAGAGGCTGGGGAAGGGCATTCTTATGGACTAAATATTGACATATACTCTAGAAGAAGCTGAGGGGGACATTCTTATAGACCAGATATTAGCATCTTCTCTAGCAGAGGCTGGAGGGTGGGAGACTTTCTTATAGACTGGTGATAACGGTTTGGCCATGTCCCCACCCAAATCTCAACTTGAATTGTATCTCCCAGAATTCCCATGTGTTGTAGGAGGGACCCAGGGGGAGGTAACTGAATCATGGGGGCCATCTTTCCCATGCCATTCTCGTGATAGTGAATAAGTCTCATGAGATCTGCTGGGTTTATAAGGGGTTTCCACTTTTGTTTCTTCCTTATTGTCTCTTGCTGTCACAATGTAAGAAGTGCCCTTCACCTCCCACCATGATTCTGAGGCCTCCCCAGCCATGTGGAACTGTAAGTCCAGTTAAACCTCCTTTTCTTCCCAATCTCGGTATGTCTTTATCAGCAGCATGAAAACAAACTAATACAACTAGATATTAGCATCTTCTCTAGCAGAGGCTGGGGGCGGGGCATTCTTATAGACTAGATATTAGCATCTTCTTTAGCAGAGGCTGCGGGGAGGGCATTGTTGTAGACTAGATATTAGCATCTTCTCTAGCAGAAACTGGGGGGCCATTCTTTTAGACTATCTCACTGGTCCTCATACCCTTCTCCCATATGAGGAAACTGAGGCTCAAAGAGGTCAAATAACTTGTCCAGGTCATGCAGTGGAGCAGGACAGAGCTGGGGTTCATTATCCTTCATGGGCCCAGACACCTGTGTTAGGAGCCTGATGGTTGTATTCTTTCATTTCTGCCTGTTTCCCTTTCAGTCTCCCCTTGGTGCTTTGTTGTGTCAGCCTAGTTCCTCCCGGCCCCATCACCGTGTGTCCTCATATGAGGACACTTGAACATGAATGACGTCAATCGGAGGTCTCAGTTGCGTTTCCGGTGAGGGGCTCTGGAGCCCTTGGGATGTCGGAAAGACTCCTGATAGGAAGTTGGAAGGAACTCAGCTCCCAGTTTTGCTTCACACTGTGTTAACAAGGTATTCCAGCAGCACTGAGTGAGCCCAAGCACCTACTAAGGTTTTTATGAAAAAAATCCTTAGAAACAACATGGAGCTTACTGTCCCTGCTCCCAGACTTAACAGTTGGGTGAACTTGAGTGCATGCTTTACTCTATACAATAATCAGTTTCCTTACCTATAAAGTGATCAAAATTGTCTTAGCCTCTCAGGGGTTGTTGTTAGGTGAATGATAGGTATCATTCAGTTATTTTTTTCTAGTCATCCCCCTCACGTGAAATGCATATGGATATATGTGCTTGACACATAAAACAATATGACTTTTTGCCACCCCAAAACCAACTTTCACATGGGAAATGCATGAGCTACCTCTTCTTGTATTTTATTTCATTTATCTATTTATTTATTAGAGACAGGGTCTCATTCTGTCACCCAGGCTGAAGTGCAGTGGTGCGATCATGGCTCACTGCAGCTTCCAACTCTTGGGCCCAAGTGATCCTCCTGCCTAGGCCTCCCAAGTAGCTGGGAGTAGAGGCATACGCCACCATCCTCAGCTAATTTTTTATATTTTGTAGAGATGAGATCTCAGTATATTGCCCAGGCTGGTCTCAAACTCCTGGACTCAGGCAATCCTCCCACCTCAGCCTTCCAACGTACTGGGATTGCAGGTGTGAGCCACCAAGCCTAACGTGTCTACGTCAGCCACCTGAATCAAAGTTCCAGATGCGTCTGTTTCCAAACCCGACCATCAGTGCTGAGAGTCTACTGCAGAGCTTCATTTTCTCCCAAGTCATCTTCAGGTGTCCCAGAAACACAAGGGCAGACTTGAAGCCACATCCACCTGGCTGTTGAATGTGACACACACTGTACCTTTTTATAAAGTTATAGAGCCTGCTGTTCCTGGCTTAAGATTTCATTTCCCTAACATTCTTCCTGGTTTTGACTAAGTGTCTAGATTCTCCACGGGCAATCCCAGGACTCAAGGATGCTTTTCCCCACCGTTAGGTTGGGAATATGGGGCAAAAACAAGATGTCTTCTTGCTACTCTGTCCAGTGCAGTTCACAGGTTCACGGGTCTATGGGAGCGGGGAACAGTCATTAACTTTTAGCTTTTTGTTGTTGCTGATAAACAGTCATAGCACAAGCATGTATGATTAAACAATTAGATATGAATAATGTTATTGAATCATAGGAATATGTTTCCTCAAACCTCAAATTGGAAAAACCACTATTGTGTAAGATTCATTCAGTAGATATTTATTGAGCACCTAATATGTGCCAGGCTCTATTCTGGGCCCCAGGGATGCACCAGTGAATGATGCAATGTTCTTTTTAAAATTAATTTTTTAAAACATTTTCTTGATTTAGGGTCTTGTTCTGTTATCCAGGCTGGAGTGCAGTGGTGCCATTATAGTTCACTGAAGCCCTGAACTTCTGGGCTCAAGCGATCCTCCCATCTTGGCCTCCACCCTTTGCCTGCCTGACCCCGATGTTTAGTTTCCCTTCCAGCGTAGGAGACTCAATAAACAAGTAAATATATGGGGAGGAGTGTCACGAAGGAGATGCCACATGATGAGGATTTAGAGAGGAGGCAGGGAGTGCTGCCCTGGAGGAGTGGAGGTGGCACATCACGGGAAGGCTGGGAAGGTCACTTGGCAGAGAGGAAACAGATGGCAAAGGCCCTGGGGCAGGAAAGGGCTTGGTGTGTTCAAGGAGCAGAAAGGAGGCTGAGGTAGCCAGATCAGAGAGATCTCAGAGGAAATTGACAGGTTGGACATCAGAGAAGCCAGTAGGGGCCTCACAGGGCACGGGAAGAAGTTCGAGCTTCATTTTCACTGCAACGGAGAGCCACTGAAAGGCAAGACTGGCTACGCTGTTTCCAAAGGACATGCTGACATAGAAGACAGACTCTAGCAAGCAAGACGGGGAGCACAGAAGGGGCCTGGTAAGACACGACAGGGGCTTGGACTCGCCACGGTACCAGGAGGTTTGTGGGCTAGAATCTGCATATTAAATAATTACAGAAAGTATTCAGCTTCATCATCATATTATATTCACCAGTTTTGAAGGCACCTACAATGTAGACAAGTAGATACAATGTACGAACATTAAACAGGCAACACAGTCACCGCAAAAGGGAATGCCTTCAGACCAAAAGCGGGTAGAGATAGTGACATACGGTTTAAAGATTTATCAGGTGCTTACTCTGGACAGAGCCTCAGCTAATCAGTTTATGTCACCTCATTCAAACTTCACCCCAACCCTCCAGACTAGGTACCGATATTGTGCTCAAGTGAGCATCTGTAGTAAACGAGGTCTCAGAATTTGATCCCAGGCCTATGGGACTCTAATTCAGCCGGTCAGCTGTAGCCTCTTTCACATGAGTCTAGGATATTCTTTGAGTTATCACAGTGGGCTGAGGTTCCTGGCCCTATAGAAAAGCCACTGGACATCCCTAAGAGTAGGAACTGTGTTTTCTGTACCTGTAACTCCCATTAACCAGCACAATAACTGGCTCATGGTAAGTCCTCAGTCATGTCTGTTCAATGGAAAGACTGAATGAATGAACGAGCTCAAGCCATTCATTCTTTTACAAACCAGAAGCTGTTTTCCTCTTCGTTGCTCAGGCAAAGAATTAGCAGGGAATTTGCCTGGAGGTGTGCAATGGATGAGTGGACAATTTTCATTCATTTATTCAGACATGAGTGTGATAAATATTTAACAAATGCATACCATGTATAAATTATTATTGAGTTGAGGCATTCTTCAGCATCCAAATGGAAGAAATCCAGGCTGGAAACAACAGCAGCAACAACGGCAACTGAATGTGATATTTAAAATACTAGATTTAAGAGTGTCAGCTCGAATGCTCACCACCTGGATAAACTGCACCTGCCAAGACTAAACTCCGTTAGCGGCAAAATATCGCTAATCATGCCACTTTCATTAGGTCGTGAGAACTAAATGAAAAGCATATGCAAACTCACTCTCTTAACATAGATTCTATGTTGTTAAATTACATTATTAGATTGTTATTATTCATCTTTTATCATTTGGTGTGAAAGGAATCTGGCTCCTCATTTTTTTCCCTTCTCTTTCTCTTTCTTGGCCCCTAGAATGGAAAAAGAAGAAAGTGATGTTGGTACCATGGGGCTGTGCCATTAATTAGGTTGTAAAAACCCTCTCGAAAGCATGAGCTATTATTTTAGAAAATGTCCTTTACCACGTAATTTATCTGAATCAAGCCTGCTTCATTTAACGAAGACACTCAAGTGATAGCGTAAGACATTTTACAGCTTTAATAAATATCACCAAAGTGATGCTCACCAACTACCAAAGTAAAGCGATTATGCCTAAGTGTTGAAGAGGGTTGTTTGTCAGAGCCCAATGTGATTACCTGTTGAATGCATGGATTGGATTAAACACTATTTTATAGGTGTAAATCAAACCTTTACACAAAGTAATTGTAACGTCATTTACTACAAAATAGTATGGCTTGTAATTCTTTAGATTGCATGAAGTCACAGCCATTATTTTCTTGGTCACATGGCTTTACTGGAAACTCTCCTGGTAAAGAGGTGCATCGGGGCACGAATGAACAGGAAAGGTGAGTGTGGGATCACAGTGTATCAGCTCGAGAGGCGATAACGTTGGATGTTTTCTTCTACTATTTGAAGTGGGAAGTATATTAGGTTTTTTTCTTTAATTGCTACTATAAGAAATTACCTCAAATTTACTGGGTCAAACCAACACAAATGTATTCTCTTAGAGTTCTGGAGGTCAGAAGCCTGCAATCAATGTCACTGGGCTAAGGTGTCAGCAGTGCTGTGCCCCTTTCTAGAGGTTCTAGAGAAGCTTTCAAGTCCTTGCCTTTCCCAGCTTCTAGACAGCCCCCACATTCCTGGGCTCCTAGCCCCATTCTCCATCTTCTGAGCATCTTGCTCAACCTCCAATTCTGAGTCACTATCCTTTTCAATTTCTGACCCTCCTACTTCCTCTTGTAAGGCCCCTTGTGATTCCACTGGACCCACCCAGATAATCCAGGATAATCCCTCCATCTCAAAATCCCCCACTTAATCCCATCAGGAACGTCCCTTTTGCCAAATAAAGTAATACATTCACAGGTTCCAGGGACAAGGACGTGGCCATCTTGAGGGAGCCATTACCCTGTCTGCCACAGAAAGGGAAATACGAAGCAGGGAGAAACACTGCCAAGCCTCCTGGGAGAGGAGGAGAATGCCATCTCACAGTCCGGAGCAGCCTTTCCCACATGTGTTCGCAGGAGAGGCTCGAGGTCCTGGGTAGCTTGTCCTCAGTCCACTCCTTGTCCTTCCCTTGCTCTGTCCCCTCAAGGCAGTTCCTCAGGAAGCTGCTAGCTGGGTTCAGCCAATGGGAGAGTCAGGGGTGGGACAGGATGATGAGGAAGAGAGAGGCCGGGGTATTGCCTTCCCTCCTGCTGCTTCCCACAGAAGCCCACCAAGGTTCCAGCTTCCCGTAGGGACCCTTGGGCACCTCTCCAGGGTGCTCATGGCTTCCTGGGGCTGCTAATCTCAGGTCACCTCTCCGTCTCCTTTTGCCTTCTATGAAAGGAAAGTAGATCTTGGGGCCTCAAAAAGTCAAGCTGGGAACTGCTTAGGGCACATCTGTCTCCCATTCCTTTCAGTCACCCCTCTGCTCACTGAGATAAATGCCTATCTGATTGCCTGCTTTGGAAAGACTAATCAGAAACTCCAAAGAATTCAACCTGTGTCTCTTATCTGCCTGTGACCTGGAAGCCCCCTTTCCACTTTGAGCTGCCCCACCTTCGCCTCCAGTTGCCCCACCTTTCCTGACTGAACCAATGTGCATCCTACACATATTGATTGATTTCTCATGTCTCCCTAAAATGTATAAAGCCAAGCTGTGCCCCAACCACCTTGGGCACATGTCGGCAGGACCGCCCGAGGCTGTGTCACAGGTGTGTGTCCTCAGCCTTGGCAAAATACACTCTCTCAATTAACTCAGACCTGTCTCGGATTTTCAGGGTTCACACTTCTCAGCTCCTCTATTACTGCTACAATAAATTCCTGCGTTCAGCTCCTTCCCTATAAATACCTGAAGTGGTTTCTATTTTCCTAGCTGGAGCCTCATAGACTATGTGGGTGAAAATTATTTTAAGTAGACTTTAGAGAGAAATAGACACATTTCAATAACACTATCACTAAAATTAGTTCTGAAATTTTTTTCTCTTTGGGAATTATCTAAAACCAAGTTTTCAAGCCAGAAGAGAAAAGCAATGTATCGACTTTATAGAAGAGCCATATTTTTCTTTATAGAAGAAAAATTCTCTATATTCTCTACATAGAATAGCAATATTTTTCTATATCCCCAAATATAGAACATGGCTTAAAATGACAGAAATTTACTCTCTCAGTTCTAGAGGCCAGAAATCCGAAATCAAGGTGTCCACAGGCCATGCTCCCCTGAAGCCTCTGAGGGAGAATCCTTCACTGCCTCTTCCAGCTTCTGATGGTTTCAAACATTCCTTAGCTTGTGGCCGCATCACTCCAGTTGATACAAGAGCTAAGAAGAAATCACTTAGGCAGATAGTAAGGGTATGGGCGTCCTTTTCTTTTTAATGAAAAGCAGCCCCAAACCATTTTCGAACAAAAAGCAGCCTAGAAAGTTGAACTAGACATAGAGGAGCAAGCTGGGAGATTGTACAGTGAATGCTGCGGGAACCAGGGACTAGACGTGTTCAAGATGGTGGCTCCATCTTCCCTTCTCTGCCAGCCACGTGTAGGGTAGGGAGCAGACAAGAGGGCACCCATGAACTGGAAAGCCCATTTGCATAATAAGATTAGAGTGGGACAATCAGCCTTACCCGAAGGCGAAACATCACACCTGATCAAACCAATCTGTGAACCCTGTGTAAATCAAACACTGCCTCTTCAAACCTATGGTGCATTCGCCACGCAGCCACTCTTTCTCTGCTCGGAGACCCGTTTCTCTATAGAGAGAGCTGTTTCTCTTTCTCTTCTCTCCTGCCTATGAATCTTTACTCCAAAACTCCTTGTGCGTGTCCGTGTCCCAAATTTTCCTAGCGTGCAACGACGAACCGCCGCTTCAGTCTCTGCTCTGTCTTCACACGACCTTTTCCTCTTTGCTGTCTCCAATCTCCTTCTGCCTTTTGCTTGTAAAGTCTCTTGTCATTGGATTTAAGGCCCACCGGGCTAACCCAGGACGATCTCTTCTCAGGACCTTTAACTTAAGAACACCTGCAAAGACTCTTTTTCCAAACAAGGCTGTTCATGGACCAAACCAAGGGTCGGGCTGCTTATTCTCGTAGCCCAATAATGAGATGCAGATGAACTGGGACAGAAAGGAGTTCTATTTATTTGTTTGTTTATTGAGAAAGAGTTTCACTCTGTCGCCCAGGCTGGAGTGCAGTGGTGCCATCTTGGCTCACTGCAACCTCCGCTTCCTGGGTTCAAGCGACTCCCCTGCCTCAGCCTCCCGCGCAGCTGGGACTACAGGTGAGTAGCTGTAGTCTACCACACCCAGCTAATTTTTTTGTATTTTCATGGAGATGGAGTCTGACCGTGTTGCCCAGGCTGGTCGTGAACTCCTGAGCTCGGGCAGCCTGCCAGCCTGGTCTCCCAAAGTGGTGGGATTATAGGCACCCGGCCAGAAAAGAGTTTTTATTTCTATAACCAGTTACAGGGTGAAGGCCTGGAAAATATCACCAGACCAACTCAAAATTACAAAGTTTTCCAGAGCTTATATACCTTCTAAGCTGTATGTTTACGTGTAAGGTGCATTTATCTAAAGACTAAGTGATTAACGTCTTCTAATCTATTACTAAGATCTGAGTTCTGAGGACCTTCTTCTGGAGCCTCAGCAAATTGACTTAATCTAAATGAGTCCAGGTGCTGGGGTGATTTCCTTATCTTGTCTCCTGCTGAATCATGGAGGTTTGGGGCATTCCTTCGGACCCCCAATAAACTTGTTTGTGGAGGCCAGGGAAGTTTCTTCAGACCCTCTGTAAAACTTGTTAATTCCTAAACGGATTAAGAATTCCTGTTAAGAATGTGCTCATTATCTTGTCATGCTTCAAGGCCCAGGAAAGGCCTGGGCAAAACTCCTGGTGGGCTTTTGTTACCTTCCAGCCTTTGTATAAGGGCACCAGCTCTCCCAGCTTTCATATTTAACTTCACCACTCCATCAGTGCTGCATTAGTGAGAACTGGTCTGCCACAAGGCTGCATTCATAGATTCCACAGATGAAGACATAGATATATCTTTTTTGGGTGAGGGGAGGGGGCGTCATTCAACTCACTATAATCAATTGAGATCATTCTCTCTCTCTCTCTCTCTCTCTCTCTCTCACACACACACACACACACACACACTCCATTACTATAATCAATTGAGATCATTCTCTCTCTCTCTCACACACACACACTCACACACACACACACACTCCATTACTATAATCAATTGAGATCATTCTCTCTCTCTCTCTCTCTCACACACACACACTCACACACACACACACACACACTCCATTACTATAATCAATTGAGATCATTCTCTCTCTCACACACACACACACACACACACTCACACACACACACACACACACTCCATTACTATAATCAATTGAGATCATTCTCTCTCTCTCTCACACACACACACTCACACACACACACACACTCCATTACTATAATCAATTGAGATCATTCTCTCTCTCTCTCTCTCTCACACACACACACTCACACACACACACACACACACTCCATTACTATAATCAATTGAGATCATTCTCTCTCTCACACACACACACACACACACACTCACACACACACACACACACACTCCATTACTATAATCAATTGAGATCATTCTCTCTCTCTCTCTCTCACACACACACACACACTCACACACACACACACACACGCTCCATTACTATAATCAATTGAGATCATTCTCTCTCTCTCTCTCTCACACACACACTCCATTACTCTACTTCCTCACCAACTTCATTCACCCAGCTTAGCTCTCGATGTTTTTTGCTTTTTCCAAATGTTAAATCAACTGTTAAAAGACAAAAAATATGTTCCACAGCCAATAATAGAAAACCTTCTCCTAGTCGCATAAATAAAGAGGAAAAGTGTTTGCCAACATCCACCAAAGTCAGTCAGTGGGAAAGGTCTGCTTCGAACTCTCTCACCGTGGCAGACTCCCCCAGTCATCAGAAAAGGGATTATGACCTCCTCACTTGGCAACTGTCATCCATCCATTTTATTCCCTTTCTTATTCTTTTTAATCGGAATGTATGTTTTCTAGTTTATTCTTAGTACACATTAGTCTGCCAAGTTCAATGTGGTTAAGACATCTACTGGGCCTGTGATATTTTTAAGGGTAAAGGGAGGTCCTTCATAAAGCCATAATTTTCCACAGAATAACCTGAAGGCTTAATTGATATCATTGCTGGTGTCCGGCTCACGTCGAGGAAGAGCAAACAGTGACGTAAATGAAGACTCCAGATGACTTTACTGAGATTACACCCCATACTCCTGTTGCTGGTTGGGAGCAAGCAGAATCTTTGACTGAAATATAGCTGCGCTGACTAATGCTCACCAAGAATAAACCGGGAAGAGCATTAGATGCAGAAATAGAACAAGTAATTGCCCTGAGTTAAAAAACAAAATAAAAAGTGACGTGCTTTGTAGATGAGTCAAATTCCACATCATTTTCAATGTAAGGGAGAAGCAAAGTTCTACGCGGAATGTTTGCAGGTTCTTTAGAACATGGAGGAGTGAACGAAATTGCGCCTTAAGAGCGCACCCTTGTGCTGGGTTAGACGCTGCCTCCCTCCGCTGGCTGTGCTGGTGACTCACAGCTGTGAGCAAGAGGGTTTAGACAGAATTAATTAAAATGTAAAGACAAGAGCCCTCAAAATCTTCTCTCTCATTTGTTCTCTAAAATTGAGTGGCCAAATATATGACTGACCATATGAGTATATGGATTATTCTAGCAAAACACTAATCTGACACATATTTTATGAAACACGTAATAGACTTTCTATCGATGAATTAAAGCTACAAGTCACTGTACTACGGCCATTACATACATCTCCAATATTTACAACAACCCTGCCCTTTTATAGATAAGGGAATTGGGACACAGAAAAGCAAAGAATTTACCCAGGGCCACAAATAGAATTTCCTTGATTCCCAAATGCCATTGATTGTGGTACTCACCACTGATTTCATAACAGCTTCATAGAGACCAACAAAAAGATGCACTTCGTTAAGTGTACAGCTCTGTTAGAAGATGAATTTTGCTTTCAAATACATTAAAATTTGAAGGGAACAAAAGGGCATATGAAATCCACAGAAACATGGCAGACATCAGCCCCGAGAATGGACTGTTACGCCAAGGTCTTCTGGTCCCAGGATCCAGGCCCCCTTCTCTGCAGAGCCTGCTCGTCCTCTGCTCCATGTGCCAGGTGCCAACGATGGCAGGTCACACTGAGAACAACAACCACAACTCTGACTGTGCAACAAAAACCATAGTTTTAGTTCTGTTCTCTCCTTGTTAGCTTTTCTGTAACTGCATCGGTAAGGACTGTTTTGAAAATCAAGGTATCGATTCATCCACATCCCCTTCATCCATGTCCTTATTCTGCAGATATTGTGAGTCAGAGCCTATGTCATGTCCTGAAGGGGTAGCAGAGAGCAAAATACACTGTCCTCATGGAGTTTACAGTTGAGTTGGAGGAAGTGGGGAGAGGGGAGGCAGGGACATTATCAAATAATCATCCAAACCAATGGGAGGTAGAACTGAGGCATGTGAGAACAGGAGACGTTCTAAGTGCTCTGAAAGCCTCTCTCAGACTTGAGGAGCTCATGGACGGCATCCTTGAACTAATGTCTGGAAAGTGAGAAGTTACTGTTGCTTAGAAAGGAAGGAAGAGCATGCTCAGCAGAGGGCAGCATGTGTGCAAAGGCCCTGTGGCAGGTAAGAGCAGGAAAGGTACAAGGAAGTACAAGCAGGCAAGGTCCTCAGTGCAAAAGTAAGAAAGCTGACAAGGTGGCGGGGGAGCATGGCAGGTTTCAGAGGCCACCCGGCCAATTCCAGAGTGGCAGGTAAGAACACAGACGCTGAAGCCTGTCTCTCTGGGTTCAAGTCCCAGCTCCATCACTGAATAGCTAGGTAACTTAATTTTGCTTGTATGAAATATTAGGATATTCATGAGAGGATTACAGTAATTAATACTGGTGTGTGTAAAATTTTTCTAACAGTGCTTGGCACACAGTGCCATCTAATTTGCTATAATTCTAAGATCAGTAGGGAGCGAGGGCAGCTTAGTAGCAAGAAGGTGGCATCGTCAGGTTTGAGGGCTCTGTGTAGAAAAGGGATGGGAGGTAGGCAAGAAGCTGCAGGTTGGCCCATTAGAACCGCTGCGATCGTCCAAGTGAGATACGAACAAGGAGGGCGGAGCAGAGGTGGAGAGAGCTGGACAGAATGAAGAGATGGAAGACAGAATCAACAGGACTTAGAGACGGAGCAGGTCAGCTTCACCAGTCTTACCCCTTGACAGCTAAAGAAACTGTGAAAAGACTCAAGGCAAAAGCAAGAAGTCCATTTGCAAAGAATCGCAAGGAAGCCAGAAAATAAAAAACACAAGAAGTATTTAAAAGGAAAAAAAAATACAACAAACCCTGCAGAATTACTGGAGTTACCAACTTTCCCTTAGTCTGTTCATGGGCAAATGGCCATTTTCAGTCAATATCCTCCCAGCATCTGCAGAAACCAGCCTTCCACGAGCCGGGGATAAAGGCGTTTTGCTAGGTCATCAGCAACTGTCAGGAGATGCTCAAGGATTCATTTATTTGGGGTACTAGAAATAGAAAGAGTGATCCGGTTTTTTAATTTTCTTGTTGTGTTATCTCAGGATGCAGTGTTTTGTATGAGTTTCGTCTTTGGGGCATGGTGGGTACATGTGTTCACAGTGGAGGTGTGCAAACCTTGCTTCCACACTCCCTCTGCCCGCCACCCCCATCTGCCTCCTCCAGTGGTATCCTCTCTACTTTGATATCCTTCTTCAATCTTTTTTGGGTCTTCCAGCCATTGGGGAGGTCTTCTGGGAGCTCCCTGAGCTCTTTCCTGGCTCTCGGTATCCTACATGTAAGGGGCTTTAAGCAGCAGAAATTCAGGGCTGTGGTGGGAGGGCGGCTGGAAAACCGCTGGCTGTGGTTCAGTCCTGAAAAGATCGTGTAATGGGTTCAATCATATCTCCCCAAATTCCTGCCCCCCTCAACATGACCTTGTTTAGAAATAGACCTTGTCTTTGCAGGTGTAATTACTTAAGGATCTTGAGCTGAAATTATTCTGGATTTAAGATGGGCCCTAAAGCCAATGACAGCATCCTTAAAAGAAGAGGAGAGTACACAGACAGACACAGAGGAGAAGACGCTGTGAAGACAGACGCAGAGACTGGAGTCACGGGTCTATCAGCCAGCAAAGACCAGGAGCCACCAGAAGCCAGAAGAGGCAAGGACGCGTTTCCCCGAGATCTTCGCAGGCATTGCTGGCACTCTGATTTTGAACTTCTGGCCTCCAGAACTGTAAGAGAATAAATTTCTGTTACTCTAAGCCACCATGTCCGAGGTGATGTCACAGCAGCCCTGGTGACTAATACAGATGCAGGGAATGGAGCAGAAGAATGATAGGGGGATGGGAGGTGTCAGGAAAGACAGAAAGGAAGGACATCACTTCCATTCCCACAGACTGATTTCCAGGATCTGCCTCAGGCCAGAGTGTGACTTTAGAATCAGAGTAAAGACTCTGTTGAAAATTAATAAATTTAGATGGTATGGCAAAGCTTGCTGTCTACATCTTTCCTCCCCTTCCTCCTTAGTGACAGAACTGTGCCTACCAAATTTTAGCAGAGCACAGGGCTACTCAGCCAGAGAATACATTTCCCAGTGTCCTTTGCTGAAGGTTGTGCCTATGTGACTGGATTCTCACCAGCATTAAGTCAGGAAAAGTGACGTACACGAATTTGGAGTCTTGACCCTAATGAGCCAGTTTTAACCACGCAAAAGAAGAGCAGCCCTCTAGGACTGTGCTGCCTAATACGTTCACCACTCGCCACCATTGCAACATGTGGCTCCCAAGCACTTAAAATGTGGCCCGCCCAAATGAGGTGTGCTGTGAGGATTTCAGAAACTCAGTACAAAAAAAAATGTAAAACATTTTTACATTGATTATGTGTCAAAATGATAAAATGTTAGATATATTTCATTAAATAAAATGTCATATTAAAATTAATTTCACATGCTTCATGAGGTTTTTTTAATGTGGCTAGTAGAAAATTTAAAATTCTATGTGGTTTGCGTTTTATGCCCATTGAACACTGTGGCTCTGGAGCAGGGGTCAGCAAACTACAGCTCGCTGGTCAGATCCTGTCCACCACCTATATTTTTAAATTTTTTTTAGGACTTAGTAATGCAAAGGGTTTTGTTTGTTTGAGACAAGGTCTCACTCTGTCACCCAGGCTGGAGTGCAATGGTGCAATCACAGTTCACTGTAGCCTCTACCTTCCTGGGTCAAGCCGTCCTCCCACCTCAGCCTCCCGAGTAGCTGGAACTACAGGTGTATGCCACCACACCAGGCTAATTTTCACATTTTTTTGTAGAGACAGGGTTTCACCATATTTCCCAGGCTAGTCTCGAACTCCTGGGCTCAAGTGATCCACCTGCCTCAGCCTCCCAAAGCGCTGGGATTACAGACATGAACCACTGTGCCCCACTGACCACCACCAACTGCTTTTGTAAATAAAGTTTTATTGGCACAGAGCTGTGTTCATTTGCTTCTGTATAGTCCCCAGCTGCTTTAGGCTACAAAGGTAGAGCTTTAGTAATCACAGCAGAGTCCAAGGGGCCCACAGAGCTGAGAATCTTTGCTCTCTAGCCCTTTACAGAACATGTTTGCTGGAAGACGGTTGATATTAGGGTAGAAGTGACCCAGTCCCCAGGTCTCAATAGACCAGACCACCCAACCTGGAGCATCTGCCTCCATCTGAAGTGTTCTGTGAGACAGAAATAAATGTAAATCTTGTTTAAGGTTCTGCATTTTCTCGTATCATTACAATCATTTAGTATTTACCCTAAAAAATTATGGGAAGCCCACAAGAGGATGCTGTAGTGAGTGGACCCAAAGATCGGGTATTGGAGGTGAGACAGTGGAATACAGTGAGGAAAAGACGTTCCCCAAGCATTGCCTGGAATGTTCATTGTCACCACAGACCATGGGTCTGTAATGTAGGGTCAAAATGTCATCTGGGGTTGGCATCTAATTTTGAAAAAAACCAAGTGATAATAGGGATCATGAAGGTTAATTGCCAGCTTTTACTAAACAGCCACATGCTTGGCATTTTAAACCCCATTGTCACCAGGCTATCATTCATTTGAAGCCTTCGGTGACAATGACAATGCTGGTTGGAAACAGGCTCCAAATTGTGCAAGCAGCTCTTTCCCAGGCTTAACAGGGGCTGAATAACTGGACTCCCCAGCCGACCGGGACGGTGTCCCCAAACGGAAATGTCCACACACATAAGCTGGGTGGTCTTTCTCTTTCCTGTCTCTTAGGCCTTGAGCTCCCCTCCACACCCTGCTGCTGCCTGCCAACTTCAAACAGAAGTGTCTCCTTCACACCACATTTGCAACGCGGTTATTTACCTGCATCCTCAATGACAGCAGTGCCATGGGTAATAAATCCTCCTCTCTGACATGCTTGAGAAGGCAACCTCTTCAGCCAATGGGAGAATTAACCTATAAACCGAGGTCCTTATTACTGCACACAGCTTGCAGCCCTATGATCCAACCCCCAACCCTCTCCTTTTTTCTTATTTAAATAACAATGTCACAGTAAAATATGGACTCTCCACGGGCATTCACATCAGCTATGGCAAATGGTCACCCATTAAAGAAAGGCAAAAATGTCTGCAGGGTAGGTAGGATAGAGTGCTGTGTGTGTGTCTACACAGCCCATTGTTAGTGTCTGCAATTATCCATCCATTTAGGGGAAGGGGCTATTGTATATGCTCGCTGAAAACTCAGACTTTGAGTTTGGCCACAGTTTTAGTCCATTTTCACACTGCTGAAAAAGACAAACCTGAGACCGCATGATTTATAAAGCAAAAGAGGTTTAATGAACTCACAGTTCCACGTGGCTGGGGAGGACTCACAATCATGACAGAAGGCAAAACGCATGTCTTACATGGTGGCAGACAAAGAGAGAATGAGAGCCAAGCGAAAGGAGACACCTCTTACAAAATCATCAGATCTCATGAGGCTTATTCACTACTCAAGAACAGTATGGGGAAACCACACCCTGATTCAATTATCTCACACTGGATCCCCCCGCCACAACATGTGGGAATTATGGGAACTATAATTCAAGATGAGATTTGGGTGGGGACACATCCAAACCATATCAGCCACCAGCTGGCCTCTATTATCTATAGCACATTCCATGGTAGCATTTCATGAACTTTCATTTCTCCCACTTCCACTATGGTGTAGGGAGGGGTGGGGGAGCTGACTGAGAAAAGTCTGCAACAGTAGATGCCAGAAGCTGATGTGAACATATGTGCTAACCTACTGCCAGGTCCTCAGGAGTAGACTATGCTTCCCAGATACCTCCCAGGGAAAATAAGTTTTGTTTTCACTGGATAAGGCTGACAGGAGATGTGAAGATATTTTTCTGGAATTCCTACGGTTTCAAGTAATAACTTCCCAAACATCTATGTTCACCACTGTTCTCATTGGTATCTCTTGCATTATTGATTGCATGTGGCAACTGTATTCTAATTATTTGTTACCATTTGTCTCAAAAAATTGCAAATCCAGGAATTATGTCTTCATTCTCATTGTGGCAGTCCTGCCCATCATAGCTCTTTAATCCCTCCCACCTATGTCTCGGGCTAAATCTCAGTAAGTCTTGGCTGGTCTCTCTCCAGAGTCTCTTAAATGTCCCCCTGCCTCCAGGATGCCTCACTAATCTTCCAAAGCAAAATGAATCCTCCCACAATTCTGATATCAAATTCAAGTTGACTGCCTGATATGCTTTGGCGTTTGGCTGTGTCCCCACTCAAATCTCATCTTGGATTGCAGCTCCCATAATTCCCATGTGTTGTGGGAGGGAGTCAGTGGGAGATAATTGAATGATGGGGGTGGTTTTTCCCATACTGTTCTCATGGCAGTGAATAAGTCTCACGAGATCTGATAGTTTTATAAGGGGAAACACCTTTTGCTTGGCTCTCATCCTGTTTTGCCTGCCACCATGTAAGATGATGTGCACTTTGCCTTCCACCATGATTGTGAGGCCTCCCCAGCCACATGGAACTGTGAGTCCATTAAACCTCTTTTTCCTTATAAACTACCCAGTTTCAGGTATGTCTTTATCAGCAGCATGAAAATGGACTAATACACTATTTTCAAATTCTCAGGATGGCATCAAAATCCTTCTGAAACCCATTGACTTCCCTCTTTTACCTTCCCTCTCTCTCTCAACAGTGTGATCTACGTCAGCTCACGCCACACTAAACTACTTACAGCTCCTTAAATGTACTTTTTCAGGCCTCTTCACATTAACATATGTTCTTCTTTCTACCTGGCCCTTCCTTTTACCTGCCTGGTAAACTCCTATTCATCTTTCGGAACCCAATTTAAATATCGCCCTCTCTGCTACCACCAGGCAGCATAATTCTGTTCTCATCTGGCTGTTCACGTTCCTTTGCATTTATTGCATTACAATTATCACATTATAATGTGATAATTCATTACATATCACATTACAATGTGATAGTTATATTGCATTATAATGTGATAATTATAATCCAATTATATATTATATGACATGAAATACATTATATTGCAATTATATAATATTGTATGACATGAGACACTGAGATTGTCTGTTACACAACAGAGCTGCCTAAGACGGGTTGTGTTCAATCTACCACTATAAGGAATACTGAGATGGTTGCATCTAGCTTATTTACTTTGGACAGATCCCTAAAACTGATATTATAGAGATGAAAAAATCATAAACATTTTTAAGTTCATTGATACGTGTCACAAAATTGTTTTCCAGAAATGCGATAATTGAAATTTCCACCAGTAAGGACCCTCGTCTCACACCACGCTCACCAGTGTTTAGCATTATTTAGAAAACAAAATATACTTTGCCACTTTGATTGGCAAAAAGTCTCATTTTTAAAAATTTGCATATCTCTAATTACTAGTTGGTAAACTAGTAATTTTTAAAAATTTATTAAAAATATATACATAAATATATCCATAAATTTTTATGTATATATTTTATATGAATTGCATATTTTCATCACTAGCTTATATTTTCCATTAGACCTCTATTTGTTTGTAAAAATTCTTTCCATATTAAATATACAAATCTTTTGTCATTTTTTTTGCAAACTTTTAATCCTATTTTGTTTCTGTTCAATTTTAATGTTGCCTGTGGAGTTTAATATATAAAGCTCTACTGTTTATAATACATTCCATGCTTTAGCACGCCCTTCTCCACCATCAAATCCAATAAACTTTAACCTATAGTGTTTGCCAGAGTTTATAATTTATTGGGGGGAGGAGTGAACAATCAATAATTTTGGCAAAATATATTTTTCCCCAGTAATTCAATAGTTGTCATACTACTATTTCTTTGTAATATTTTCTTTACCTTTTATTATTTTTATTAAATAAAAATCTTATCCTAAGCTAATTCTAATTCCTAGGCTAATTCTTCTGTGCCATCTAACCATCTGCTTGGATGGATTTTAAAGAGTATTACACTTTCTGGAAATTAGATTTCTCAAGCCTCATGCGTCTACTCCCTACACGATGGGGTTGTTCTCCTTAGCTAGAAGTCTTTACCCCACACCTTCCCGTTTGAGAGTTGCCGCTTTAGAAGCTCCTTAACCTCCAGTCCAATGAGGCGTCCCACCCCAGAGATCGTCTAACAGTGCCCTTTATTACGATCCACTGTGCAGAATATCTTCACTCTTCATTCTCTTGACTATGCCACTAGACATCTAGTCAACGCTTTGAGGGGATTTCTTATGCTTCTTTATTTTGTATCCTTATTATCTAGTAGAGTGAGTTTCTCAAAGTAGGTGCTCAGTGAGCATGTATTAATTTGAATTGAGTTAAATTGAGTTGTTGAGTTGAATTGAATTGAACCGAATCATACTGGATAGGATTGCTAATAGTTTTACAGACGGGGCTGCATCCCAGATGTCTTTGCTTAGCAAATTTGCTTCCCTTTCTGTATCAGTTAAGCTCCAGCCAGGTAAACAGAAACCACTCCGTATTTACAACAGAAGGAATGCAGCAGAGGGCCTTGTTTGTCCAGTTGATGAAAGAGCTGAGAACCCAAACAGGGGACAGCGAGTTAGCTCTTAGGCTGGAGGGACAGAGGAGGAGGTGGTGTCACCAAAGCCCAGGGCCAGGGTCCCCTACAGGGCGAAGGTAGAGCCTTGGAGGAAGATGCCACCGGGAATATGCAGCCACTGCTGGGCATGCTGGAGCCTGAAAGGGGTCAGAAATATCCTGGCTTCTGCCTTCTTTCCACCCTTCTGGCTCCCACCTCGGCCTCCCACTGGCCACACCCAGCTGTGTCAACAGCACTGCAGCCCGGGGAGAACAGCTACCTGAAGGGTCAGCTACCTCCGATGCGGCACACTGCTAGAGAGGAAATGAATTCAAGACCCACCGGATCCTTTTCTTATTTAACTCCACTGTATTACATATTTCTAAAGGGAGCAACTAGGGAAATTAGATAGGGAAATTCAACAAGTAAAAAAATCAACCCATAGGCCAGGCACAGCGGCTCACACCTGTAATCCCAGCACTTTGGGAGGCCGAGGCAGGCGAATCACGAGGTCAGGAGATGGAGACCATCCTGGCCATGGTGAAACCCCATCTCTATTAAAATACAAAAAATGAGCTGGGCATGATGGTGCGTGCCTGTAGTCCCAGCTACTCAGGAGGCTGAGGCAGGGGAATCACTTGAACCCGGGAGATGGAGATTGCAGTGAGCCGGGATCGTGCCACTGCACTGCAGCCTGGCGGCAGAGCAAGACTCTGTCTCAAAAAGAAAAAAAAAAAATCAACCCACAATGGAAGGTAGATTAACAGGACTTCAGCAACTCCTAGCAACGGGCTCCCATCTGCAGAGGTCTAGGAATCGACAGGGACACTAAGGGCTTCGGGAGCCGGGGTGGGAAGCAGGCAGGCCACCACAAGTCAAGCATCACTGCAATTTCATTAAAGACCTGGGGGTGACATCCAGCCATCGATTTTGTTTTTCACATTACTTTTCTCTGATTCGGTGCTTTGTGAAGATAGATGGCTGGAGTGCTGGGCAGAGGGAGGGCAGAAAGGAAGCCCGGGGGTTCTGGCACACACACGGCCTAACTGGTTTTTATCCTTAGATGGAGCCCAATTTTCTCATTAAAGAGAAAACAGCAAATATGCAGAAAGACGACCAAGGAATGCTGAGCTCTCACTTCACGGCTCCAAATAAGAATGCAGAAGATTTAGGGAAGAGGCTTTGAGAGTTGAGCTTTGGGAACTGGACAGGCCAAGTACAATGCTGAGCTATTGCTAACTGGCTGTGGGGATGTGAGCGAATTACCCAACCTATTGCTCAGTTTCCTCATTGAGAGAATAGGAAAATTACCACCTATTGGGAGGATTAAATGACCTAATACCATACCTTGCCTTACAGTAAGCACTCAGGAAACACTGGCTCTGCTATTTTTGGTGGTGTTCTATTATTATTAGGTGGGTCTCATATAGGCGATGCATGCCTTTGCAGGTGCTGTATTTTCTGCTTGACATGTTTCTCGCCTTTGTTTCTTCCCCTTCTTTAACCACCCACTCCTCCTTCAAGACTGGAGTCAAATGTCACCTCCTCCAGGAAGCCTTCCTGCCCCCACAGGTCCAGGTTGGCCGTCCCTCCTCCGTGTCCCCATGGTGCCCAGTTCTTATACTCATCACAGCACCTGCCGCATTGTACGTAACACATTACTCAGTGGACCGGAGCAACTGCAGGGCTGGAGCTGAATCTCATTCATCTACCTGTCCAGCGTGCAGTACAGTGACAGGCACGCCATAGGTGCTCAACGCATGTCTGCTGCATGGAAGAATTACATAGTATAGTTCCAGGAGTCCTTGGAAATCTCTTGCTTTCACAAGTGCCTCTCCAAGTTCCTAAAATTCTTCCATCGAAGCTTTCCTTTCTAGCCTAAGACTCTGATCCCGTTTAAATTTTAGATATGTCTCTCCCACCACCTGCTGCCTCAATGTATGTGGTACGTGCTCAGCAAATATTGAAAGGATCAAATTGGGCTAGAAGCAGGATCCTGTAGGAAAGGAATTTCAGACACAGTAAATCTGCTGGGTGCAGTGGCTCACACCTGTAATCCCAGCACTTTAGGAGGATCACCAGAGGTCAGGAGTTCAAGACCAGCCTGGTCAACATGGTGAAACCTGTCTCTACTAAAAATACAAAAATTAGCCAAGCATGGTGGTGGGTGCTTGTATTCCCAGCTATTCGGGAGGCTGAGGCAGGAGAATCGCTCGAACCTGGGTGGTGGAGGTTGCAGTGAGCTGAGATCATACTACTGCATCCAACCTGGGCAACAGAGCAAGACTCCATCTCAAAAAAAAAAAAAAAAAATGACACCAGCAAATCAGAAGGGAGGAGGGGTGGAGAGAACGTAGAAGGGAGCTTCTCAGCGGGGACCTCTCACTAAAACAGAAATTCAGCTCCTCCCACGCAGGCAAAGTACAAGGAAAGAGAAGGTTTCTTCTGTTTCCCTTGCTTTTCTTTAGGGTGCCATTTCTCCTCTGGCCTTTCCAGGCCTTCCTTCTACTTCCTCTCCTCAGTGAGGCTTCAGGACCCTTGGGTCCCTTCAGGCCTCCGGAAGAACAGACTGTCAGAGCAATGCTTAACCTACAGGAACGGTGATTTGAATCAAGTCAGCCCCTTTGCGTGTACTCACTAATGCTTCAGAAATCCCAAGAGTAGATGTTATTAGCTCCATTTTACAGATAAGGAGAGTAAAGCTCAGAGAGAGGAACAGCTTGCCCAAAGTCACAGAGGGACTCAGATACAAAACAGACACAACTCGGCACCAAACACGGAGGAGGCCCTTGGCGAATGCTGACAGGCTGTTTCCCCTTAGCCGGCCACCAGCTTTTGGATGTTTGTTGAACACTTACTTTGTACCAGGCACAGTGCACGGTCTTTACTTGCATCTCCCAGTTGAGTCTCCCAGTAGCCCTTTCACTGTCCCCATTGTGGAGATGAGGAAACTGAGGCACAGAGAGGTTAAGTATTCTATCCAAGGTGGCCCAGCTGATGGGGGACAGAACCAGGGTTTGAGCCTGAGCCTGTGCCCTCTCTTTGCACGGCCAGACACAATGCATGGTGCCCAGTTACATTTAGATTTTGGATAAATAAAAAATACTTTTTAGTACAAAGATACCCCAATATTGCATGAGACATACAAAAAGTGATTCATGGCTGATCTGAAATTCAGATGTTAACTAGACATCTGGTATTTTCGTTGCTAAATCTGGCCACCCTACTCTATTCCAATGCTTGAGCAAAAAGTATTTACCTCTCTGTTCTGCAAAGTTCATGATGCGGAAAGTTTTCTGACATTTTCTTTTCACTATCGCTGCTGCTCTACTTCCAACTTTACTTTCCTAAGTTTCTGGATGTGTGTTCTATCTCTGGGTCATTTTTCTACCCCTTTCTCTTCAAAGTTTTAAAAAGGTTATCAGGCACTTGGCTTGTGATGAAACAGATATTGATATAGACTACAGAAGAAACATTCTGTTGAAACACTTTTTTTTAATGCACACATACTCACTCAACAGGAGATAGTAGTGGGTGATAGTAGATAGTGCTAAGAAGAAATGACATTATGTTTAGACCAAAGACTGGGAGAAGCGGCCTTACTGGGTGACAGCCAGTCGAGACAGCCTTTTCTAATGGATAGTGCAAGCATTGTTTGGGGACATTTACTGCCAAATATGCTGGGGTAAAGGCACCAAAGGTGAACAAAATATCATCCTTCATAGGCAGAAAACACAGGCTGTGACAGGAAATAAATTGCTGGTGAAGCATCTCTTAAAGAAGAATAGGTTTAAATGTCTGCCTGACTTTGAGGACCAGAGGCTCCTGGAATTTTTATCACCTGGAGGGATGGAGCTCAGCAGAAGAAGTTTGTTTTATTTTTCTTATAAGGATAGCAAGATGTACAGAGGCTGGTTTGGTGTGGAGAGAGGGACATATCAAAATGCCCAGCTTTTTGTACAGAAATAAGCAGTGTTTTAGAGACATATATTTAACCTCAAATAGATAGTTTGAGAGCAATGTGGACAACACGATCGTAGCGGGTGTAATGCCAAGGCCACCAAATTGGGTATGAGAGAGAACTGGGCTGAATGCTGACTCCAGTGACCATTCGCCATAATAAGTGTATGGTTTGGTTGTGTCCCCACTCAAATCTCATCTTGAATTGCAACTCCCACAATTCCCACATATTGTGAGAAGGACCCAGTGGGAGGTAATTGAGTCATGGGGTGGCTCTTTCCCATGCTATTCTCGTGATAGTGAATAAATCTCATGAGATCTGATAGTTTTAGAAAGGAGTTTCCCTGCACAAGTTCTCTTCTCTTGTCTGTTGCCATATGAGACGTACCTTTCACCTTCTGCCGCGATTGTGAGGCCTCCCTGGCCACGTAGAACTCCCACAATTAAACCTTAATGACTCCATTAAATCTCTTTTTCTTTATAAATTACCTGATCTCAGGTATGTCTTTATCAGCAGTGTGAAAATGGACTACTACAGTAAATCATTGGGTCTCTCTATATTAGGGAAGGATAGGTTTTGCTGCAGTAATAAATATGCCCAATATCTCAATTTGATTTCTTGCTCATGCCCCAGTTTGATGCAGGTTGGACACCAATTCTTAATGGCTCTGTCCAAGCAGGGACTCAAGATTCAGACTCTTCTCATCTTTTAACACTATACTTAAATGTGTAGCCTCTTAGGTTGCTATGAAAGGTCGAAAAAGTGTGGAACATAGCACAGGGGGTTATGGCCAGGCCTGGAAATGATACGCACCACTTCTGCCTATTTTCTACTGGCTAGAACCTAGTAGTATGGCCCCACCTACCCTCCACAGAGGCTAGAAAGGGTGGTCTTCCAGTGTGAGCACATAGAATTGTCTCTCTGTCACGCTACATGAACATCTGTGCAATGGAGGGTGCAATAGCACCTACTGAGATAGCTGTTCTGTAATTAACTGCTTAATCAAGGATAGTTATCATTATTTGATTTTATTTGAGTGGTTATAGGAATAATTAATCTGCAATAAAATTAAGTCTGAGTTGTAGTCAAATTCAGAAACAGAAAGTAGAATGCTGGTTGCCAGGGGCTAGCAGGAGGGAGGAATGTTGAATGGGCACAGAGTCTCAGTTTTGCAGGATGAAAAAGTTCTGAAAATGAATACTGGGTGTATTAGTCCATGTTCACAGTGCTATAAAGAAATACCTGAGACTGAGTAATTTACAAAGGAAAGAGTTTTAATTGATTCAGTTCCACATGGCTGGGGAGGCCTCAGGAAACTTACAATCATGGAGGAAGGCAAAGGGGATGCAAGCTTGGACCTTCTCACATGACGGCAGGAGACAGAAGAGTGAGCAAGAGCAGGGAAAACTGCTTTATAAAACCATGAGATCTCGTGAGAACTCACTATCATGAGAACAGCATGGGGGGAGCCACCGCATGATCCAATCACCTCCCACCAGGTCCCTCCCTCAACACGTGGGGATTATGCAGATTACAATTCAAGATGAGATTTGAGTGGGGACACACAGCCAAGCCATATCAATGGGGATGCCTGCACAACAAGGTGAATAGAGTTAATGCCACCAAGCTGTATAGGTAAAAATGATTAAAGTGGTCAATTTTATGTTATGTATATTTTACCATGATTTTAAAAATTTATATTTTATATATATATATATATATATATATATATATATATATATAAAATTAGGTCTGGATTAACTCCAGGTCTGGGTTTACCTGCCCCAGGGACAGGGTGACGGCTCTCTAGTGGTGTTTGTGTCAGATGGCAGTCCAGCTGGTTCTGGCTTGAGCTACTGATGAAATTAAAGAAGTTTCAGATGATTTGCTCTCTGTGCTTTATCTAGGGAAACGTGGTATTTAAAGATCTTCAAGTTTATCTTGAATGCAGAGTCACTTATTAAAAAGAAGGAAGAAAGAAATCGTGATCCTTGTCTTCCTTCTCCCAGGCTCCCTGGTCTTGGAGCCTTACCTCGGCACAGGTCACCTCAGGACTTACTTTCAGCTCCAACCCATCGGCCGGGCTTCAGAGCCCTGACTGCACATCAGATTCACCTGGGGAACTTTGGCAACACACCGGTGACCAGGCCACAGCCCAGTTCAATTCACTAAGGCTTTTCGGGTGGCGCCTGGGTCCACTGCTGTTTTTCTGGCTCCCCAGCTGATGTGAACGCGCATCCAGGGCTGAGAGCCGCTGACTGCAATCGGTTCCAGCTTCTGCCCGGCTGCGTCTCTGCAGAGCTGCTAAGAGCAGGGTGCTTCAGACAGTGCAGGCAGAAGGCCCACCTCGGCCGCCCGTCACGGAGTGGTCCTGCGCACACTGCATAACCTCTCTGTCTGCTCTGTACAATGAGGGCAAAGAGAGTGGATAATTCATGGGAAATGATGCCGGTCCTGGCGAGCAGATTAAGTACTTAGTACCCAGTACTTGTTATTGTCAACATTTCTTGTTACCGTGACTTCCTAATGTGAGGACAAACTTGCCATTTTCCCAAAGGAATGATCTGTTTTGTGTTTTGTAGCCTGCCCCCCTGAGACCCCTAACTCTATCAAAAGTGAGGAAGGGGCTACGTCTTTCCCAGCTGTTAGAGCACCCCCTTACCCGTATCTGCCCATCACCTCTCTTGACACATTCCTTTCCCTCAGGTCATTCTAAATCCTACCAAGCAAAACCAAAAGTGAATATAGATAATCAAATACAGATCTCTTCCTAGCATGCACCTGCCATGAAGTGTGACAGGGCTGTTCTTACAGGAGGGGTGGCTCTCTCCCCACAGCGGCTTGCAGGAATTTGTTCAGGCTGGCTTAAAGCTTAGAACTGTGGGGTAATAACAACTTGGAGACAGCCTGAGTTAAGCCAAGTCTGGTTCTTAATCTCCTTAAACAAACCCAATTCAGACAGTCTGAGGCAAGAGGCCACTTGAACTGTCGGGGGCGTGAAGGCAGCTGGGGCAGCAGCAGGTGGAGGCTGGGATGGAGCTCCAGGGGCCCACGCAGGGACGGCGTGACCTGGAACATGGTCAGTGGGGGAGTAGAGGCCCAGAGGCAAAATTACCAGAATCCTGTGGCCCCAGACATTGCATGAGTTTTATTCTAGCACAATCCTTGCTTTACTTGCTATATGTGAAATTAAATGCAAGTCAAGCCACTATCCACCAGAGCTCTTTGCTTGGGAAGAATTTTTTCACGGTTGAGTCAGGGAGGCAAGCGTTTATAGGTAACACAGAGCATGTCCACAGAGCCCTTTGGTCCCCAGCTCTCACTGGACAGGCCGATGAGCCCATTATCGGAGCCCCTGACAGGAGGAGGCTGGGGGCCTCGGCGTCAGTGCCCCACATGGGAGGCTCCCAGAGTCCATGCTCAGCGGATCCCCTTGTGGGAGCCCCAGGCCAAAGCAGCCTCAGAACCAAGGTGCAGGAGTGTCACCCCCTGCCACTCTCCCAAACCCACAGACTTCCTGCCTCTGGGAACCTCCCACGAGGGAGATCACCCACTTAACCGCTTAGTGTCTCCATTTCCTTGTCTATAAAACGAAAACAATTGTGTCCTCTTCATAGGGTCAGATCAAAAAATAAACGAGTTAATATCAAATCCTTGGCACACTGCCCAGCACAAAGGAAGTGCTGATCCTCTGTGGATATTGTGAGGCCTCAGAGTGCCCCCAGTCCCCTCACGAGCCTCCACCAACCCCTCCCCATCTTCCCCAATCTCCTTCTAACCCCTCCCAACCCCTCATCCCCCTAACCTCCTTCCAACCCCTCCCAACCCCTTCCCAGCCCCGCAACCTCCTTCCAGCCCCTGCCAACCCCTCCCCATCTCCCCAATCTCCTTCCAGCCCCTCCCAACCCCTCCCCATCTCCCCCAACCTCCTTCCAGCCCCTCCCAACCCCTCCCCAGTCCCCCAACCTCCTTCCAGCCCCTCCCAACTCCTCCCCATCTCCCCCAACCTCCTTCCAACCCCTCCCAACCCCTCCCCAGCCCCCCAACCTCCTTCCAGCCCCTCCCAACCCCTCCCAGCCTCCCCCAACCTGCTTCCAGCCTCTCCCAATCTCTCGCCTCCCCCAGCCTCCTTCATAAGTAAGCTTTTAGGAACAGCTTACTTCTAACCCAAAGGTAACAAAATACATGCTCTCAAGACTCCAAGTTTTCAAGTTCTGCTAGCCTTCTGGCAGCCACAAGACAAACACAAACTGTGGCTCAATACCTTTTCCAGCAGCTGGAGCATAAGGCTCAGTTCCATAAGAAGGAGGGCAGGGACATCCATCATTCATTCATTTGTTCATCTTTTATTAAGCACCAATTGTGTATCAGTAAGACAGCCCCCTGCCCTCAAGGACACCACAGCCTAGGACGGGGTTCTCAAGCCTGGCTGAACATTAGGATTACTAGAAGCTTTAAAAAGCATCTGTGCATCCAGACACATTAAATCAGAATCTACGAGGGTGGAAGCCAAATGGCATTTTTTTCTTTGAGATGGAGCCTCACTCTGTTGCCCCAGCTGGAGTGTGGTGGCGAGATCTCAGCTCACTGCAACCTCTGGCTCCTAGGTTCAAGTGATTCCCCTGCTTCAGCCTCCTGAGTACCTGGGATTCCAGGTGCCCACCACCACGCCCATAGAAGTTTTGTATTTTTAGTAGAGATGGGGTTTCACTATGTTAGCCAGGCTGCACTCAAACTCCTGACCTCAAGTAATCCACTTGCTTCAGCCTCCCAAAGTGCTAGGATTACAGGTGTGAGCCATCGTGCCTGGCCCAGGTGGCATTTTTTTTTAAGTTCCCCAGATGAATCCAAAGTGTGACTATGGTGAGAACCAGTCATCTGGGAGGAATGGCACATATAAGATTATTCCAAGCCAGTGCTGCCAACATTGGCAGGTGAGGTATGGTATGTATACATCTCAATAAAGCTGAAGAAAAAGAAAGAAAAGAAAAGAATGAAGGAAGGAAAAGAAAAAGAAAGAGAGAGGGAGGGAGGAAAGGAGAGAGAGGGAGGGAGGAGGGGGGAGGAAGGGAAAGAGAGGGAGAAAGAGAAAGAGAGAAAAAGAGACAAAGAAAGAGAATAAAGGAAGGAAAGAGACAGGGAGGGAAGGAGGGAGGGAGGGAAAGAGAGGAAAATAAAGAGAAAGAAAGAAAGAGAAAAAGAAGGAAAGGAAGGAAGGAAAGAAGAAAGAAAGAAAGAAGGAAGGAAGGAAGGAAGGAAGGAAGGAAGGAAGGAAGGAAGGAAGGAGGGAATGATGGAAGGAAGGAAGGAAGAAAGGAAGAAAGGAAAAGAAATTAGGAAAAAAAAATAAGGCTGTTGAAAATGCATAGGCAAGGGTAGGGGTTAGAGAAGCCCAAAGAAGGAAAGCTGATTCAGGCTGCAGCTGGGATCAGACTCAGCCAGGGCTCCCCACAAGGAGGAGAGTATTCCCTCTGCTTAGATATCAGCAATAGTCAGACACGCTGAGGTAATGAAAGGGAAAGTGTGCATTTAGCTCTCGTTCCTAAAGCAACGGCCACCTGTGGTATTGACAGTATAGGACACACGGCATAATTAAGTCTGTTAATGAGTATTAATAAAATTGGCACTTTTTTTTTTCATTGAGATGAACACTACTCAAGCCTCAGCAATAGTTTTTGATGGTTCAGTGAAAACTGATTAGGAACTCTGGGAGAGGAAGTCTGATTTGTGAGCAAAAACAGCAAGTCCTAAAGCAGAATGTCTCGGAGGCAGCTTTGACTCACCCCTGTGTCTGAGCAGTCCTCAATCCTGATAGGTCCCCATGGTGGAAAGAATCCAGAGACAGCTCCCAATAATTTCTTCCCTCCCTGGGCCCTTCTTCAGTTCAAGAGATGGAGTCCATGTTCCCAGCCTTCCTCTGGGAACTGACCAGCCTCTGGCTTGTTTGTCACCAGCAGAAGGTTTTCGATGTTACTCTGTAGGACTTCCAAGCCTGGGCCTAAAGAGGAGGGGCAGATGCTACCGTCTCTCTGGAGCACAGGCGCCATGCTTTAAGGAAGTCCAGCCTCGATGACTTTGAGGTCAGAGATTATGTGAAGAGAGGCCTTGGAGGAAGAGCGTTTCCAGATCTAGCCAAGCTCCTAAGTGAATTCAGACACATGAGAAACCCCAAGTGAGACCAACAGAAAATCACTCTGCTGAGCCTTGGTGTATTAGTCCATTTTCATGCTGCTGATAAAGACATACCCAAGGCTGGGTAATTTACAAAAGAAAGAGGATTAATTAAACTTACACTTCCACATGGCTGGGGAAGCCTCACAATCATGGAGGAAGGCAAGGAGGGGCAAGTCACATCTTACATGAATGGCGGCAGGCAAAGAGAGAATGAGCACCAAAGAAACAGGCTTCCCCTTATCAAACCAACAGATCTTGTGAGACTTATTCACTACCACAAGAACAGCATGGGAGAAACCGCCCCCGTAATTCAATGATCCCTCACCGGGTTCCTCCCACAACATGTGGGAATTCAAGGTGAGATTTGGGTGGGGACACAGCCACACTATCACCTGGCCAGAGTCCTGACTTACAGAATCATTGTTCTAAAGCACTAAGTTTTGGAGTTTTATTACAGCAATAATAATGGAAAAGTTTCTCCTTATGGCTCCTTTCTGTCCACTGTATGGCATGTATTATATTTTCATTGTATTTCCATTGTATTGCAGTCTGGCCTACGCCCATTTGGTTACACCCAATAATCAAGGGCTTTTATCCCAAGAATCATGAAACTTATACAGATGGGGAAAAAGCAAACATCTTTATTTTCATTAATGTCTAACTGAAATTTAGCATTGCCTTTCATTACAAATGAGACAAGAAACCACATTAGTATAAAAATACTGTGGCTTTGTCACAAGTGATTTCTATTGTCACTAATAGAAATCACAGAGAGATTTTATTCAATTGACTTTGTTAAGTCAATTGAAGATAGATTTTATTACAATTGACTTTGTTAAGATACTAACAAGTACATATATAATTATGTAATAAATTTGTTTTTAATAATTTGATAACTATAATTGGTTTCCTCTGTAGTAATAAGTATTTTATTTTATGCATTTGAAACCATTATTTTGCAAAGGGATCCAGAGGCATTATCAGACTATTAAAGGGTCCAAGGCCCTAAAAAGAAGTAAGAACATCTGAACCAGAGGCAGAGATGGGTCAAAGATCACTGCTCCGCAAACCTCCCATTCAGTTTTATTGAAAGCAAGTTTCATACTGACTCCTGCTGCCCACGCAGACATTTATTAGCAAACTGACGCTAAAACAGTTCCTACCTACAACTTGTTCTGGAAGCAAGATCAAGTTCTGGCACCCGCTCTCTTTTCAGGAGTTCCAACAGGATCTCATACAAAAGGTTCATTTAGGGCAAATATTCCAGGGGCAGGCTTCAGCCAATTAGTTATAGCAGACTAGTAACGTGAATTCTCCAAGATAGCAGCTAGACACCATAATTATGCCTTGAGAAATTTTCCAAAGATCAAAGTAAAAATAGTTTGAATAAGAATAATGTAATAATGACTAACACTTAATTGGGAACTTGCTGCTTGCCAGACACTATTCTTAGCACTCATCATGGAATAATTCATGAAATCCTCACGATCAGCAGATGAGGTAGGCATATTATCATACCCATCTTACAGATGAGGAGACAGAGAGGTTAGACAACTTGCTCAAGGTCATGTGGCTCCTAAGAGACAGACCTAAGTGTGAGCTGTTGTAATGCTCCTCAAGCTCTGCCATGCATTAGAATCACTGTGCCGCTTTGGCCAGGAGTGGTGGCTCACATCCCAGCACTTTAGGAGGCCAAGGTGGGCAGATCACTTGAGGTCAGGAGTTCAAGACCAGCCTGGCCAACACTGTGAAACACTGTTTCTACTAAAAATACAAAAAATTACCTGGGCATGGTGGAACGTACCTGTAATCCCAGCTACTAAGTAGGCTGAGGCAGGAGAATCGCTTGAACCTGAGAGGTGGAGGTTGCAGTGAGCTGAGATCATGCCACTCCAGCCTGGGCAACAAGAGTGAAACTCCATCTCAAAAAAAAAAGAATCCCTGTGCAGCTTTAAAAATCCCAGTTCCCAGGCTGCATACCAGCAACTTAATTGGTCCTTGCCAAGACTGCCAATTAAGTCAGTCTCTAGAAGTCAAGCCCAGATACTATATCAGTGTTTTTAAAAGCTTCCCACCAGGTGATTACAATATGCAGCCAAGATTGGGCTCCTTGGATTCTTAAATTCAGTTCAAGAGCAGGGGTCCTGCTACACTATGTTAAGCCAACCTTGAATGCTCCCTATTTCACCACCAACAAATATAACTTCTAGCACCTATTATGTTAGCTAACAAAGCCTCTGATATTGATCTGAAATTTAAAATTAATAATTGAAATCTTGTGGCAGCCACCTCAGGTTAGACATCTGGCTTGAAGCTATCAAATGCTAACCAACCACCACTGCCGTGTTCTCATTAGAACGCTTAAAATGTTAACTGTCTCTAGAGAATAGATTAAAGTGAACCCGCACACACTACATGTTATACTATTTCTGTTAAAATATTTTTAATGAAACTACAGACAGCAAAATACATTGCCATCACATTCACTCCCTTTGAAAGCCTAACAGTGCTCCCCACCTGCCCTGCAGTCACCAGTTGCCCAAGTCACCTAATGAGTCATTGATATGGTTTGGATATTTGTCTCCTCTAAACCGCATGTTAAAACATGATTCCTAATATTGGAGGTGGAGCCTGGTGGGAGGAGTTTGGGTCGTGGAGTTGGGTCCCTCATGAATGGCTTGCTGCCCTCCTCTTGGTAATGAGTGAGTTCTAGCTCAGTTAGTTCACATGAGATCCAGTTGTTTAAGTGTGTGGCACCTTCTCCCTCTCTCTCTTGCTCTCACCACCACTGTGTGATGCGCCTGCTCCCCCTTCACCTTCTGCCATGATTGTAAGTTCCCTGAGGCCTCACCAGGAGCAGATGCCAGCACCATGCTTCCTGTACAGCCTGCAGAACCTGAGCCAATTAAACCTCTTTTCTTTATAAATTATTCAGTCCTGGATATTCGTTTATAGTGACACAAAATCAAACTAACACGATAATGTTACAGTTCTTTTTTACCTCCCAGATCTTCGACATGTGACCTGGAGGTCAAGTGGTGTTTCCTTACCCCTTGAGATCAAAGTAAGATCACCTTATGCCACCTGTCCCCAGTCCATACTCTACCACCATCATTCTGTCAGGGTCTGGGAAGGGTCTGAAACGTTCCCTACTTGCAAGCTAATAATAGTTTGGCTGGGTGCAGTGGCTCACACCTGTAATCTCAGCACTTTGGGAGGCTGAGGCAGGCAGATCACTTAAGG
>NW_022436945.1:14719372-14922500 GCF_009761245.1 Sapajus apella
AAGCCAAGATCATGCCACTGCACTCCAGCGTGGGTGAGAGAGTGAGACTCCATCTCAAAAAAAAAAAAAAAAAGAAAAAAGAAAAAGAAAAAAGCCTGCTACAGTTTCATGGATGGATGCTGGCAGAAGACATGAGAGTCTTGGGTCAGAGACAAAGGAATTTTTATGAGTCACAGCAGAGCAAGTAGAGGGCATGATGTTAGCTTGAGTCTTGACATCTCCCAAGTCCTATGGGGTGACAGAGGCAGGCCCAGGTAGAGGCCACACATTACAGGTGGCTTCCATCATAGCCAACGAACACTGCTCCTGGGAAAGTGAGCAGCAAACAAACCTGCTGTTTGTCTGGTGGGAAACAAGATTGCTTGTTGCAAACACAACCCTGAGAAATGGCCCAGGTAAAAGCAGGAGGGTCTGGCATTCCTGGCATACCCAGCAATCAAGAGCAGGGACACTGGGGGCTCACAGTGGATTGCTTCTTCCGACACCTGTGACTTTGTTTTACTTTCTTCTCAGCAATTAACTTCCTGATATGTTCTCATTAGTATGTCCTTATCTGAATCTTTCCATGCAGTGGAAGTTCTAGGAGCTTGGAGTCATCTGTCCTTTCATTGTTAATTCTCCAGCACCAAGGACAACGACCGGCCTGCAGAAGGCATTCAGTAAATGTTTGTTGAATGAATGAGTGGGACTGGCCTCAATTCCAACACAGGCCACAAATTCTCCACTTCAATCAAACAGGATTCTTAACTGTCCCCAGACCTGCCTAACTTCATGACTCTGGCCTGGAGAAGCCTTGGCCACAGGTGGCTTATCTCTCCTGCACCACACAGTTCAGCCCCGCAAAGCCCAGTGTGTTATCTTCTCTCGGTTTCCTTCTCCCATGAGTCTTCTCTGAATTTTTGCAGCTCTCGCCCTTGGCCTCATGTATTATTAATATTTCCATCATTACCTTCTTTTTTTTCATAATGATTATGTAGTTGTTAAGGCCTATGAGTCTTGTTAAAATGTCAGTATTCCTGGATTGGGAAAAGAAAGACAGATGAGCCCATGGCGGTGGTAAAGGGGAATGGTGACAGCCTCTAGACACCTATATTGCTACTTACTAGCTGTGTAACCTTGGGCAAGCAGTTAAACCTCTCTGAGCCTTAGTTTTCTCATCTGCAAAATGGGAAAAATGACCATACCTACCTCCTAGGGTTGTGCTGAGGGTTCAGTGAGCTGTTTTATGGAAAGGACTGAGAAGAGCGCTTTTGTTATATGCGGACATCCTGCCATGCCATGCTGGATGCATTCCCTGGAGACCCCAGAGGAGCGCCTCACCCCATTGGAGTGCCAGCTCCTTGCAAAGAGAGGATGCATGGACTTCATTCTGATCTGCTGCAGTTCCTCAGTCTGTCCCAGAACACAGACTGGGAGGAGGGGAAGGGCATGAGGAGCACGCTGGGCAGATGTTCCCAGATGAAGTTAAACCTTTCAGAGAAGTGGGAGGAGTGTTCGGTTGATGCACCCCCAAATGAGAAAGGACTCTTCCATGACTTTGACTTTGATTCTGGTCAAAAAGAAGAGACTCGCTGCGCTAGATGGCTGAAGAGTAGTTACCTCGCACTTCAGGTCTGACAATGGAAGCAAGAGTTATAGGGGGTAACCTTGCAGTTGAGTTTTCTGGGCTGCAGAAGGCCAGTCTTTCTAACTGGTCCTGAACTGGCCTGAAGCAGTCTTTCTGTTTCAGTACTATTTATTCAGCAATAAGAAGTTACGCATTCATAGAACTTTGCAAAGCACTTGAACGTGTATCATCCCCTTTGACCTTCGCAATCTTTGGAGGGAGGTAAGTCCAGCAGCCTCATCATCCCCCGGTTTGCAGAGGAGGGCACGGGGTGCAGAGGCTACACCTGGTAGAGCTGGGATTCAAACTCTGGCTCAGCCTCATAGTAAGCAGAGTAAGGCGCCCCCAAAGATGCCCATGTCCCATCCCTAGGACTTATGAATATGCTATCTCACATGACAAAGGGACTTTACAGATGTGATGAAGTCAAGCATTTGAGAGGGGAAGATGAACCCGAATTATCCAGGCGACCCTAATCACAAGGATCCTTACCAGGAGAGGTCAGAGTCATAGGCTGAAAGATGCTGCTGACTTTGACGATGAAGAGGCTGCAGCCAAGGAAAGCACCAGCCACTGGAAACTGGAGGGGCACAGGATGCCTTTCCTCTAGAGCCTCCAGAAGAAATACAGCCCTGCCAATACCTTGATGTCAGTCTAATTAGACCCAGTTAGGACTTCTGACCTCCTGAACTGGAAGCTAAATATGTATTAAGCTACCAAGTTTGTGGCAACTTGTTATAGCAGCAGCAGGAAATTAACACACACCCCCAGTGCCTGCCAGGGCACCATGGTCATTTCAGGAAGTGTGGTATTTTTAAATCAATGCACAGAAGGCATGAAGGATCCACAAAGGCCCTCCAACTACCCTGTCCTGCCAGCTCCTGGAATTCTTCAGTAGGACGTCCATGGAGGCAGAACACTGCATGGCTGGAAACACACCTGGAGCTGGCAGCCTGGGTTCATAACCCCAGCTCACTAGCTGTGAGACTATAAACAAATTATGTAGCCTCCCTGTGCCTCGGTTTCCTCATCTGTCGATGGAAGTGAAAATAGCACAGACTTCAAGGACCGAAAGAATTAACAGATGCTTAGGACAGTGCTGGGCACATGGTTGTTAGTTATTATTATTAAAGGACTTTTAGTTTTTTTGTTTTTTTTTCCCAAGACAGGGTCTTGCTCTGTCACTCAGGCTGGAGTGCAATAGCGCAATCTGGGCTCACTGCAACCTCTACATCTTGAGCTCAAGCAATCCTCCCACCTCAGTCTCCTGAGTAGCAGGGACTAGAGGCAAGTACCACCATGCCCGGCTAGTACTCTTTTATACAGATGGGGTTTCACTATGTTGCCCCAGCTAGTCTCAAACTCCTGGGTCAATCCACTCACCTCAGCCTCCCAAAGTGTTGGGATTACAGGGGTGAGCCACTGCACCCAACCTGAAGTTGTAGTCGTTTAGAAGCTTTTTAACATTAAAGCACAGTGGAAGGGGTGGCACCTTGGAAAAGGAGAAAGGGACAAGGGAGGAATCACTCACTGAGGCTCTATGGGTGTCAGGCACCTCTTGGGAACTGCAGAGACACTGTCTGATCTACTCCTCCCAGCTCAGGAGGGTGAAATGTCCAATGTTACACTGTGAGGGAGAAGAGACAGGATTCAACCCAAATGTGTCAGATTCCAAAGCCCTGTCCCAAACCACATCCCAGCAACAGCAGAGAGAAACTGAAGGGACTCCATCGAGTTAGTTTATTTTCCAAGCCTCAGTTTTCCCATCTAGAAAGTGGAGATAAGGTGACTAATGAGCACCTCCCAGGACTATTGGAAGAACTGTAGGAGGTAACAGGCATGAGATTCCTTTGCAAACAGAAACATGCCATTCAGATGAAAGGGGTGGGCATAATTACTGGCAAGGAGTTATTCTGGCTAGAATGAAATTGAGGCGAAGCAGGGGCTGGGGGTAACCCAGATGTGGATGCAGCGCCTGGGGGATGGGGAACAGGACTGGAGCCAAAGACAAGCCTGGTGAATGTCCCCCAAGCAGCAAGTGTTTTGGAGGCTGGCTCTGGGCAGGGCACTGAGCAAGGCAGTGAAGCCCTTAGCCCACGGGCCAGCCCTGCTCCCCAGGAGTGGCAGATTCCCACACACTTCCTCCTTCTTAGAGAAAATAGATGTGGAGGCTTTGAAGGAAGCGTGTGAGCATTTCAAAGAGCCACGAATTCATTACCAGCAACCACAGCTGAAATGCTGAGAGGAGTAAGCTCTGGCTCGCAGTGCCTCAGCTGATGGATTTCCCAGTAAGAAGTGGCCAGGCCCTCTGGGATGAGTTAGCAACCTGCTCCGAAAGCAGATGTTTGCAGCGGCTGATAGGTCTCTGTGCTGCGTGCTCCTACATGGCGCGGCCAATTATCCCGGTTTTCCGAGGACTAAGGGGTTTCCTGGGACACAGAACTTTCAGTGCTAAAACTGGGAAGGTTTCGGCCAAACTAGGACAAATTGGTCACCTTATTCCCAGGACTCTGCGCCTCTCCTCCCCAAAATCCTCCTGGAAATGCTCCCCAGCTCACCCTGAAATAGCACAGCCTTCATCCCCTGCTTTTAGATTCCTTGCATAAAGCAGAGATTGGCAATATTTCCAAACCAGTTCCAAACCCTCTCCATTCACTGAGTGCTTTGCAGTTTGCTAAGTGGTTTCCCATATATTAACATGGTTAGCCTTTAGAACAATCTCAAGGCTGAGGATAACAAAGATGGCTGTACTAGAAATGCTTCAGAATGTAAGAGAAAAGATAACCAGAATGACTTAAGCAAATAGGTTGTTACTGTTTTCCAAAACAAAAAGTCTAGAAGTTGCTGGATTTGAGTCCTTAGTGAGATAGGGGCTAAAACAGATGCCTAAGCACTGCCATCTTATAGCGAAACCACCTGGGCCCTGGGCAGAGGAAATTCTCAGAACTGTTATTGTGCTGCAGTCCTCAGAGGTGTTAAGGGTAAAAATTTCCACTGCTACTCCCCTCCCCTTGCAGCTAACCGCGAACTTTAGCTTCTGTACAGACAGCTTGCCTTGAACGCTCCCCGCTGCCCCCCTGATCAAGGATGTGGTTTTGCAACTTAAATGCCTTGCTCCCCCTGAGCTCGGGGCCATGGGTTGGAGAGACTTAAGTCCTCCGTGGCCGCCAGCAATAAAGACCCTGCAATTGGCATACTTTTGTCTTGGTGTTGATTTTCTGCTCGCTCTGGTACTTCACTTAGCCTGGTATCAGGGCCCGTTGACTGCAACTCTTCCGGTCTTCCCTGATGGCTGGCGCAGCACTGGATGCTGGTTTCATCCTAGGCAGGAAGAAGGCGGCTGACGGAACACCAGCAGAATTCTGCTTAGGTTTCTTTGGCCAGAGCAGAGTTCCACGACCATTTCCAGCTGCGTGGCTATTACAGAAATGAAGTATTTAGCTTTCTAGCCTCTGTAGTAGAGGAAGGTGAGGGATAAAAGGAATAGGAACAGTGTTGAATGAGTCACTTCCAGTATCTGCCACAGTGTGAACAGAGGGCTGCTTACCACAGGCAGACAAGGCTGGCGGGACTTAGGATGTCATGGAGCCCAGTGGTTCTCAACGCTTCATTGTACATCGACTCAACTGGAGCCCTTTTAAAATAATGATGCCCTGGTCTACCCCAGACAACTGAAATCAGAATCTCTGGGAATAGGTCCTAGCATAATTACCTTTCAAATCTCCCTAGTTGACTAAAGTGTGCAGTCGGTCTTCTAAAGCGGTGCTGTTCAAGGGCTAGCCCCTAGCCACATGTGGTTATTGACATTGAAATTAAGTAAAATAGCTTCTCGGTCACAGTGGCCACATTTCAAACAGTCAGCAGCTGCACGTGGCTAGTGGCTACCCGTTCTACAGAGCAGATATGGAACATTTCCACCATCATAGAGAGTGCGGTGATTGGACGGTGCTGCTCTAGAGGAACCTGAGAGCAACCGAGCCTGTTTGGAAGTTCAAGCAGGGCTGGGCTGAGTGAGGCAAGTCAGATTGCTCTGACCTGAATGCGGTACAGAAGAATGGTTAAGGTCATAAATAGGGAGCCAGGTGGCCCCAGTTTCCATCCCAGACCCTCCACTTACCAGCTGGGCAACTTCGGACAAGCAACTGTCCTCTCTGCGCCTCTCTTTCTCCACTTGCAAAATCCAGGTGATAACAGCATACCAACTTTAGGGGTTGCAGTGAGGACTCTAAGCTGATCCGTGTAACATGCTCAGGATGGTGCCCTGGCACGTGCTACCTGCTGAATATGTCGGCTGTTGATGTTATCCGGGAGATCTGACAGAGGGCCTCCTGGGCACATCTGTGATGTTAACTCTCAACCCAAGACTTTCTCCCAGGCTTCTCAGCTGGGACCCTGAGCTGGCTTTTCCGTGTCACCCCTTGCTCTGGATCTGATTTCCTGGCACTCAGCCAGTCAGCCCAGCCCGGATCCAAGCACACAGGAGGAGTGAAAGAATGAATGAGTGCACAAACACTGACCACATCCCTGGGATGGTTCACTGAGTATAAGGAGCCCCTTGACTTATATAACATGGCCCTGGGTGCAGCAGCTGCAGAGGGCGTGGAGTGGGGATGGGCTGTGTGGGCCTGGGTAGGTGGCTGGTCCTCTCTGCGTATACAGCACCTTATCTGTAAAAACAGAGTGTTCAGCCCAACACGGAGCACAGCGTCTCTGAAAGGCATTAAATCTCTGAAACACAGAATGTTCCTTCGTTAGGGAAAGATTACAGCCTCTGAACCAGGGTGCCTGTGCCCTGATCTTCCCAGGTTTCCCATCTCCCCAGGGTGCAATAGGAGTCCTTTGTCATCGCTCAGAGCTGCCACCCAGCCTTCCCTGTCCCTTCCATCTTTCCAGGCTGCACTGTCTAAGAAGGGGGGCAGGGCGTGCATTAGGAAGACGCCATTCACTGCAGCAGAAGTGAATACGGTGCCCCCTCCTTGCTCTATGAGGATTGTCAGAAAGTGAGGGGTGACGCCCCTGATACAGGCCTGCTCAAACAGTCCCACCTCCCAGGGAAGGAAGGGCACTTTCAGATGCAACAACCTTGAGTCTCAGCACATCTGCTCCTGGCGTGCGAGTGCCACAGCGCGGCAGACACGCCGCGATGGGTCCCAGTCATTAACTGGCTGTCAGGTTCCTCAGATGATGGAGCTAAAAATAGCGCGCTATAGATAGAAGCTGCTCCCACGCAGGCAGGCGCCGGCTGCAAATGGAAGAGGGGAGCAGGGGCTGCGCGCGGCTCTCTCCCCTAAAGCGAGGCTCGTGCTCATCTCCAGCCCCCGCCGCTGTCGTGGGCCGCGGCCCGCTTCGCTCGGCAGCATCCCGGCTCGGGAACCGCAGATGCGCCCAAATGTTCCAACCCCGCGCGGGGCGGGGGCTCATTTGTATTCCGCACCCTGGAGACAAGTGATAAGGCCCCAAACACTCCAAGGAGACCGCGCAGATGAAACCCGGCGCTGCTCGCTCGGGAGGCGAGATATTTATAGAATCCAAATATCAGCATTTTCTACCCATTTACACAAAGCAATTTCAGCCTTTTCAGATGAGAAAAGAGCAGCCCCGGCTGTCATTCATTCGGGCGCCGGAATCACATTTGGGACCAGGAAGCCCTGATTTTATAGGAAACCTCCAGGCAGGCTCGGATTAAAGATCAATGGCGACATAAAATGTGAGCTGTCATGTTTTCGCTGTGAACATGTCCTGGTAATAAAAAAATGTTGTTTTAGTAAATAAACTTGGGGAGATGAGCTGCTGGCTGTTTATTCACTTCAGCCTTGGAGCGCTTGGAGCAAAGGATGAGAGAAAGAGACAGAGAGAGAGAGAGAGACAGAGAGAGAGAGAGAATATGAATATCATCTTCGGAACCCGCAGCTGAGCATACCAGCTGCAGGGGAATCCTCTCTGACCCCCTCTCCACCTCCTGAGCCAGCTCAGCGCACAGCGTATTTCTCTGCAGAGATGTTCGTTTTGCTACTTCTTTAAAAAACAGTGTGAAACGTGTTTCCAAAAAATGATGAGGCCGGTAGTTGAACAGGCTGGCTGTCAGTGCAGACCCGGGGGACAGGCATGGTGTCAAGTCCTGGCCCTGCCGCATCCTGGCTGAATGGGTCTGGGGAAGTTACCTAATCCCGCTAAAGCTCAGTTTCCTTGTCTGTTAAATGGGGGTATGGTAGTCCCTCCCTCACTGGGGTATAGTGAGAATTAAACGATAAAATACAAGAAAAGTGTCTGGCAGGCCAGTCAATAGTAGATTTTATTATTGTGCCCAGGAATCGGGAGATGAATTCAGGACATCAGTGGATATCTCACTAGAGCATAGGTCTTCAAGATGTACTGAGCAGCTCCCAATTTGCCTAAAGTTTGACCATGAAAAACATCACTGGGGTTCCCCCATAATCCAGTTTTGTTAAATATAATGGGCAGCCAGGCCCTGAGGACCTGCAATCCCAGCACTTTGGAGGCTGAGGTGGAGGATCACTTGAGGCCTGGAGTTAGAGGTTGTAGTCAGCTATGATTGCACCACTGCACTCCAACCTGGATGACAGAGTGAGGACTTGTCTCAAATAATAATAATCATAATAACAGGCAAAATATGAGGGCAGAGATGTGGGCCTTTCTGGCTTTGCAGTCTGAATGGTCCTTCGGAGGAACTTAGAGGTCTTCCCGACACGTCCCAGAGCCCTGTGGACAGTGGGCCAATGGGTGGCTTTGTGGGTCAAGCATGCAGTCATGCCTCATCTGATATCTCTTGGACAAACTGGGCATAGATCTTTGTGTATTCAGACCAATCCCCTCCAAACCTCCTGGGCATTTCTGACACCCCTCCTGCTTTGGCCACACCAGGCAGGGAGGAACCCAGCTGGCGTGGGGCTGTCTGGTCTCAGGATCTCATCTCACCCCTGCTTCTCCCCAACTCACCTTTCTCCCTGATGTCTAGCTTAGTTGTTCTCAAGTTTAGTGTCATCACAATCACCAGGACAGATCCAGACTGCTTGAGCTCCACCCCCGGAGTTTCTGATGCAGTATCGCTGGGATTAGGGCCCAGGAATTTACATTTCTAACAAGTTCCCCGATGATGCCAAGTGATGTTGATTTGCAGACCACATTCGGAGAACCGATGGTCTAAAGAAATTCACACGGAGTGTGAGGGACTGGGAAGTTCTGTTACTCATTGTGTCTCATAGGGTCTTGATGCATCAGCTGTTTTGGTTTTGTGGATCTGGATCCTTTGAAATACAACAATAAATATGTAATTATAAATCCAGATGAGTGCTGTGCAGGAAAACTCAGTGTACCTTCAGAGAGCACCCAGAGGGTTCTGATTGAGGGTCAGGAAGTATTGCCTTAAAGACACCACAAGAGAAGCTGAGGATTCGGCTGCATAAACGAGTTAGATGGGGAGCCAGGGAACAGCCTTCCAAGGGAGCCGGACTGGCCTGTGCTTTGGAGTCCCATTGTCATTGGTTTGTTGCTCAAAGAAACGAGCTACCAGCTGTGGCTTCATTGAGCCTCCATAATAAGAGGTCACGGCCAGGTGCCGTCGGTCATGCCTATAATCTCAGCATGTTGAGAGACTGAGGCGGGAGGATCACTTGAGTCCAGGAGTTTGAGACCAGGCTGGGCAACATACTGAGACCTCATTTCTGCAAAAAAATTTAAAAATTAGCCAGGCATGGTGGCACATGCCTATGGTCCCAGCTATCAGGAGACTGAGGTGGGAGGATCACTTGAGCCTGGGAGTTTGAGGCTGCAGTGAGCCGTGATCGAAGCTCTGCACTCCCACCTGGGTGACAGAGGAAGACCTGTCTCAAAAGTAATAGTAATAATGATAAAAAGTCAGAAGAGAGACTCCGGCACTCCCTTCTCACCTGTCCTTGCCCCTTCCTCCTCCCTGGCCCCTCTCCTAACTGCCCCAGCACCATCAAGTCCTGTTGCTGGGTGCCTGGCCTTAGCTGACTGCTGTCTTCATTGTTATCTATTATCGCTGCTAACAAACCCTAACATTCAGTTCTCCCAATTCGTGGGGCTGGCGGTGGTTCTTCACGGCATGGCCATGTCAGGGGGATATTCCAAGACAGGCAGGAGGGAAGCACAAGGCCTCCCAAGGTCCAGGCTCTGGAACCTTCCTCCTTGTCACGTCTGCCACATCCTATTGGTTGAGAGTCTTGGCCTTAAAGGAAGAGGCTGAGGCACAAAATATAATTTAAAGAGTTTACTTTAGCCAAAGTGAGGACAGCTGCCTGAAAGACTCAGACCCAGGTAACCTTGGCTATGAGCTTGGTTTTGCATTTTTTAAAAGCAGGTTTTTAAAAGCAGAGAAAGGGGACAGGGAGTGGACTGCTTTACCCCTGTTTGTCAGGAATTCTCATTGTTTACAGAAATCACGTTGAGCAGGGGTTGGCTGTGCATTGTGAAGCTATAGGGTGGGGTTAATTTATAGCTCCTTGTGGTAATAGCCAGCAGTTTCAAGAGATGAATGCGTGCTCAAAGGGAAGTCGGATGTGACTGCTGTCTCATCGCCATGTCTCTCTGGGACTGATCATTTAAAAGGACTTGCAATCCTCAGATAAAAGTTCTTTTCTTTTTCTCAGGGGAAACCGGAAGGCAGAAGAGCAGAGAAAAGGAGCCTGTTTCTTCCTGTTTTCTTCCCGTTCCCATCTGCGCAGCCCGGCAGGCTCCAGCTTCGCAGCAGCGGTTGGTTCCAGCTTTTTCCCACCCCTCCAGAGCCAGCCTGGATACCAGCTTTGCAGGGCACGTCCTCCATGCCTCTAAGTCCTCATAACCCCGACCTCCTCGGATTCCCCAGTCGTAAAGATGGAAGCTGCCTCCTTCAGTTACTACCTCTGTGAGACCTCAGGGTCCCATTTTGCCTTTTCAATACTCAGTTCAGCCAATTCCTTGTATTAAACTATCTGTTAACATAATAGATGTGGCCAGGGGTGGTGGCTCATGCCTGTAATCCCAGCACTTTGGGAGGCTGAGGTGGGGGATCCCTTGAGGTCAGGAGTTCAAGGCCAGCCTGGCCAACATGGAGAAAACCCATCTCTACTAAAAATACAAAGTTTAGCCAGGCATGGTAGCATGTGCCTGTAATCCCAGCTACTTGGGAGGCTGAGGCAGAAGAATCACTTGAACCTTGAAATGGAGGTTACAGTGAGCTGAGATAGAACTACTGCATTCCAGCCTGGGTGACAGGGCAAAACTCTTAAAGAAAGAAAAAAAGAAAGAAGAAAGAAAGGAAAGAAAGAAAGAGAAAGAAAATAAAAGAAAGAAAGGATAGATATAGTTTCTGTGTTCCAGACTGAACCCTAATACTTAGTATATCAGCTAAAATATACTCTGCCAGAAGTATCAGATACCTAACTATTGGTGGATTAAACTGTAAGGACATTTACAATTTACTCAAGAAAACAGCCTGAAGGTTGGTTTAGTTTCTCAACAATGCTACAAAAGATCCAAGTTCTGTCTTCCTACTCTGCCGTCTGTGGGTGGTTGTCTTGTCATCCTCATGCTTGTTACCTCATGGTAGCAAGATGGCTGCCATTGTTCCAGACATCATGGCTACATTCAAGGGCAGAAAGCCAGCATCTCTTCTTCCTTGGCTCTCAGAACTTATTCCTTGGCTTGCTGTTACTCTCTTTCTCAAAATTTCCCCAACAGACTTTCCCTTACTTCTCATTGGCCCAAACTAAAACAATGGTCACATCTAGTTGCAGGAGAGGCTAGGAAATTAATACTTAGCAAGAGGATGGGATTACCATGACAGGTTGAAGTCAATCATCATTCTACCCCTAGGGCTCTACCTACTACTCCCTGAAAGAAAAATCAGGGCTCTCTCCTCAGTAGAGTGGGAAAGGGGTATCAGGAGTTGCTGCAGCTGAGAAAACACTTCTGCATCCACCCACTGGCCTTGACTGCCTTCCTTGCTCCTGGCACATCACTGGCACTTAGCTCGCTTCCAAGTTTCCTTGTCCATGGTTTGCTGGAACCTCTGGGTCCACCCCACACAGCTCGGGAAAGCAGATTGAGAAACAAACCGTGGCCCTCCTGCTGCTCACGTGCAGGCCACTGGACAGGCCTGAGCTCCAGAACTTCTGGGCCTCTCCCGCTGGGCTTGGCTTCCACAGTGCTGGCTGAAGGCTCACTTTTTCTTCCTCCAGGCTCTGTCTCTCCATGTGTACTCTGGATTGTGAAGCAGAAGAGAAACTCAGGTCTTTAGAAAATTCACAGTCTAACCAGCAACCTGTGTTCCTTTCTTCCTGCGACTGCCTGTTTTCTGGCCTATGTTAAATAGTGAAATGAAGGAATTTAGAAAAAAAGCAATTTCTCTCTCTCTTCAGGGCTTGGCCTTTTCAAAACAAAAGAGGGCAGGAAGATCCCAGCCCAGGAAGCCGGAAAGCATCACCTCGGGGCTGTGCGGTGGCCAGCTCCTCCTCCCTCCTCTGCTTCTCACCATCGCTAACAGGCTGAGGGTTGGGTTCCCTTGGGGTTCTGCAGCCTCCCCTGGGCCCTGACCACCTAGTGGACAAGGTGCAAGCTCTGCATGCTCTAGAACACCCACGCCTGTCAGGGGATTCCTAGAGCCACCCGCTCCAGCCATGACCCCAGTACGTGACCTTTTCTGTCTCTCTCTAGTGCATTTTTTCTCCCACAACCACCATCCCCCATCCTGCCAGGGACAGAAGAGCGGTGATACAGTGTTGATGTGTGTCCCTGTCCAAATCTCATGCTGAAATGGAATCTCCAGTGTTGAAGGTGGGGCCTGGTGGGAGGTGACTGGATAATGGAGATGGATTTCTTATGGCTGGTTTAGCACCATCCTGTTGGAGCTGTCCTCACGCTAGTGAGCTCTCCTGAGATCTGCTCATTTACAAGTGTGTGGCACCTCCACTCCGCTTGCCCTTGCCTTCACCATGTGAGAGGCTCACTCCCTCTTCGCCTTCCACCATGATTGCAAGTTTCCTGAGGTTTCCCAGAAGCCAAGCAGAGCCTAGTATCATGCTTCCTGCGCAGCCCGCAGAACTGCGACCCAATGAAACCCCTTTCTTTAGAAATGACCCAGTCTCAGGTATTTCTTTATAGCGAAGCAAAACTGACCCCATACAGATAAGAAGGGATTTCCATCTCCTTTATGTTACACTTCCTTTTTCCTAACCCCACCTAAGCCACGGTGGTTCATGTTGATCACTGCTCCATTCCCAGGGCCTAGCAGGGTACTGCGCAAACAGTGGGCACTCGCCAGCTGCTCTCTGGGTAAGCAAAGACCTCTGCACTCTCCCCTTGCTCTGTCCCCATACCCTAGAATGCCTGGCTCTTCCTGGCAAACCCTACTTGTCCTTCTGGGTCCAGCACACTCTCCTGTTTTCCAGTAAGCCCTCTCTTCCTTTCTGGCAGGCAGGACCTGGGGAGCTGCTTCTTTCTTCGTGGCCTCTCCTGAGTCTCATCCCCTGCCCGCTCTGCTTAGAAAGTATTTTATTTGGCTTTATGTTAGAGCAAGTTGCACACATAGCCCACTCCTTTTCTGGGTGTTTGTCACACATTGACAAGAATGGGAGAAGCATGCTTGGCACATAGTAGGTGCTTAGTGAGTATTTGTTAAACTAATAATAATTATCAATATTATGTATTGTAAATTGTATATGTAACATATCTGTATGTATTGCAATATACAATTGCAATATTTGTATGTATGCCATACCTGTATGATTGCAATATATAATTGCATACATAGAGATATACTAAATACATATGCACAGATATGCTATACATACCATGGACATCTTTTATGTATATGCATATCCTATTATGTGTATGTGTAATATGTGTACATAACATGGATTATATATTACAATATATAATTGCATACATACAGGTATGCTAAATTGCACATACACAGATAAATTATATAGACTGTACACATTTTATGGATATGTATATTATATAATATATGTCTATGTAATCTGTGTATGTAACATACGGATTAGATATTATGTATAATAACTCTAAGAATGAGCCTTCCTTTGTTCCAGGCACTGCTCTGCATTCATCTCCCCAGCAGCCGGGAGGGTTGGGAGATAAAACAACTGAGATTTTAGCACTGGAAACTACCTGGTTTGAAAAGTGCATCCTAAGGAAAGGGGAGGGGTGGCCTTTGCCCTTGGTAAATCCGGGAAGGCTTCTTGAAGGTGGGGGTGGGTTCGCTGGTTAGAGGAGAGGAAGATGTCCTCCTGGTGGGAGCTGGCAGAGAATAACGCGGAGGAGTGGCGGTCCTGGGCACAGCCGCTTGCTCTTCGTCTGTCCTCCACTCATCTGGCCTTAAGTCAGCAACTTCAAGAGCAACTGCTTTATCTGCTTCCAGGGAGTGATGGTTCCAACCACGCACATTACCCCGATTCGCTGACTGCGCCAGCGCTGCGCTGCTGGAAACCCGCGGGTCTCGGCCTATCTGAGCTCTAGGGAGCGGTTCCGGCAGGTTATCAGGGCGCATTACTTCCCGCCTAGGCATTCAGTGAATTGCAGAAATGCCATCCACTGTGGCTAAAGGGCTCCTGCTCCATCTGCATCATTTCCGAGGCTGTCAGTCGGCGTGACATGTGTGTGCCGGGCCTCTCGCCGCCATCTGGCAGCCTCTCGGAAATCACGGCTCCCCCTGCACCCCCCACCCCGTGCTCCATCAGGAGCGGGGCCTGAGCCAAGACCCTGGGTAAAGCAAGATCGGGACTGAGGCGCGCCTGTGCGGTGATCGCCAGGATGTAGCCTCCTCGATTGCTTTCTGACAAGTCCATAGCTCTTCTGGGCTTTACCTCTGCAGCCGTTTGAGCCGCAGGAGGCAAGAAGCAGAAATTGCGTTTCCACAGTGCAGGTGTTGAGGAGGCCCATTCTTCAGCTCTAGAGGCAACTACCTCTGGGAGGTCCCAGCAGCTGCCACCACCTCCAACTCTCTGCCCTGGCCACCTCTCCGCCCCCGGGGAAGGGAGAGTTGCCCCTCCCAGGCAAGAGGACCATCACTGGGACAGACAGAGCAGTAAGAATGTGCTCTCCTCTGCGACCACTGAGTAGGCAAATGGAGGTCCTCCCCTGAGACTCCTGAAAAATCCCAAGAGAATTTCACATTTCAAGGACAACTTAGCCACAAACATTCCCACCGCGGCTGGGGGACAGACACGTCAGCAGCCACACTTAGCCAGTTCTCTAAATCCCGCAGACCAAAGAACGTTCTCCCCAGTGAGGTTATTACACAAGAACCAGGGAGAGATTTTGCCTCCTGACAGCAGAACAAACAGGCTGATGTGAGGGCCTAGCGGGAAGGGAGGGTGCTGGACCAACGGCTTCTTTGTTTTTATGCAAACCCTAAATCTCCCTCCTCTATTTCACTCCCTACTAGGTGGATGTTGCCCTGAGCCGTGGCTCCCAAGTTTCGCTGTGCCAAGGAATTCCCTGATGGAGGTACCAGGACCTGCCCAAATCTCCAGAGCTCCGACCCACTTGCTTTGTGGTGAAGACAGGAACGTTACTTTTTTTTTTTTTTTTTTTTTTTGAGACAGAGTCTCACTCTGTAGCCCAGCCTGGAGTGCAGTGGTGTGATCTTGGCTCACTGCAACCTCCGCCTCCCAGGTCCCGGTTCAAGCAATTCTCCTGCCTCAGCCTTCCCAGCAGCTGGGATTATAGGCACAAGCCACCATGCCCAGCTAATTTTTGTATTTTTTAGTAGAGACGGGGTTTCACCATGTTGGCCAGGCTAGTCTCGAACTCCTCACTTCATAATTCTCCCGCCTCGGCCTCCCAAAGTGCTGGGATTACTGGTGTGAGCACTGCGCCTGGCCCAAATGCACTTTTAATAGGCATTCATTCAGGGTTCTCTTGCGGATGGTTCTCAGCTGCAGGTTAAGAAACAAGGTCACCACACAGAGTCCCTTCTTTCTTCGTGGAATCTCTCCCCAAGAGGTGAGGCAAGGATACCAACTGGGAACGCAGTGAGTGAGTGTCCGCCTCATTGGGGCAGGTCTCACTGCTCTGCACCTCCTCCTTTCCACCTTACACTCTGTGTCGGTTCCCAGGACACGCCCTCTGTAACCCACCCCATGGGGGACCCTCATTTTCCTGTGTCCTCCCTCCCACAGCATTGTTAGTTTCTCTCCCAAGGTGGGTGCTGACCATGTAAGGTGACACATCAGGTCTCCATGTGGCCAGCGGCAGAAACAGTGACATATTTCTCTGCATGTCCTTGGGCGCCTGGCACGGTGACAGGCGCCACAGACATTCTCAAGCAACTGCATCACACACGTATTAAGTACTTCCCTTGCTGCAGGCTCTAGGCTAGCTGCTAGTGGGGAGAAGAAGGAAGGGAGACAAGTAATTCCGACTCAAATGGATCAATGGAGCTTTAAGTCTAAAGCATCAAGCCTGTTTGGTTGGCAAAGATTGAAAAAAGGAAAAGACGCAGCTGGGGGGGAGCGAGGAGGAGCTCTGACAGCGCATGGAGGACCGTAAATGGGCAGGACCTTCTGGAAGGCGACGGGGCAGTGTGTGTTACAACGTCTGAGTCCTTTGATCCCAAAATTCTAGTTCTAGGTACTTTTCCTAAGGAGATAACAGAAGGAGGACGTGAAGCTGTTCGTTCTAGTTACTCCCCAAGCATCTACTGAGAATTACCAGACACAGGGCAGGCGCAAGCTTCTAAGCACAGAGTAGAAATGAATCATGCAGGCGGACGTCCCCGAGAGTGGATGGCTGCAGACAGGAGCACTTTGGTGGGGTCTCTGAGAGCAAAAAACTGGCAACAACCCAATACAGGAAATTAAACACCAGCTGACCAACTCAGTAGTAGGCAGCTGGGGAAAGAGGTTGGGGGCAGAAGTTATTTGGAATAAGAGTCCATCCACGGATGTCTGAGTCAATTCATTTTGATACAGCCATGTAGCAGAACACTAAGCAGTCATTGAAAATGTCAATATGGGCCAGGTTTGGAGGTGCACGCTTATAACCCCAACACATCAGGAGGCTGAGGTGGGAGGATCACTTGAGGCCAGGAGTTCGAGACCAGCCTGGGCAACATAGCAAGACCCTGTCTCTATAAAAATCATAAATAATTTTTTTTTAATGTTGAGGTGGGCTGGGCACGGTGGCTCATGCCTGTAATTCCAGCACTTTGGGAGGCTGAGGCAGGTGGATCACTTTAGGTCAGGAGTTTGAGACCAGCCTGGCCAACATGGTGAAACCCTGTTTCTACTAAAAATACAAAAATTAGCTAAGCATAGTGGTGCACACCTGTAATCCTAGCTACTCGGGAGGCTGAGGCACAAGAATTGCTTGAACCAGGGAGGCAGAAGTTGCAGTGAGCTGAGATCATGCCACTGCACTCCAGCCTGGGCAACAGAGCAAGACTCTGTCTCAAAATAATAATAACAATGATAATAATAAAATGTTGATGTGTACATCAAGAAGAAAGAGGGAAAGAAAGAGAAAGAAAGGAAGGAGGGAGGGAAGGAAGGGAGGGAAAAGAGAGAGAAAGAAGGAAGAAAGAAAGAAAAAGAAAAGAAAGAAAGAGAGAAAGAAAGAGGGAGAAAGGAAGGAAGGCAGAAAGAGAAGGAAGGAGGAAAGGAAAGAAGGAAGGTAAGAAAGAAGAGGAGAGAGGAAAGAGGAAAGAGAGAAGGAAGTGAGTGAGTGAGTGAAGAAAGAAGAGAAAAGAAAGAAGAAAGAAGGAAAGAAAGGGAGAAAGGAAGGAAAGGAGAAAAGGAAGAAGGGAGAAAGAGAAGGAAGGAAGGAGAAAGAGAAAGAAGGGAAGGAAGGGAGGTAGGAAGGACAGCACCAAAGCCCAACCAAGGAGCTGACTGCCCCAGAGGGTGATGCAGCCTCTCGGGAAGAAGCCTGGTACTCCTCACACTGCCTCTCGTGCTATTTGCCCTGCAGGATTTCAGTTCGCGAGGGTAGGAGTGGGGGCTGGCACATGGCGGGGATCGTTGCGGCCGCTGTGCTCCTGCTGTGCTGTGAGATGAAACACTTGTGCCCCAGAATGACTCATGGTTCTCCTGTAACTGGACAACTGCTCCGTGACCTTCCTGGGCTTTTCTGTCTTCCAACCTGAGAACCTCCGAGGCCGGGACTGCCATCCGACAACATGTATCATCAATCAGGGCCCAACGCCAGGCTGGAATTTGGCCGGCTGGCCCCGGGCCTGGGTTGTTCTTTCTTATCTACTGAGGCTTCATTGAACTGGCCAACTGACGAGGCACAGCTGAGGCAGTGAAATCTTCCCAAGAGATACATGTGGCTGTCAGGATTATTCACAGTATTTGGGTCCCCTGTCCAAGACCCCTTCTCCCCACAGACACCCTTCCAAACCCAGCTCATGACTAATAAACCCATACCCAAATTGATCTCACAGCTGTTCTTCAAATGCAGTGCCAGCCCTCTCCTCGGAGCCAAGCTGTTTGGACTTGCAGTAAATTGGGGCAATTTCTCATCTGGGGCTTGTCGCTGGTTTCAGAAACGGTTCTCATTCAGCACAGGCCTTTCAGCGGTGACAGTAACGTGTCTTGGCAAAATCACTGAGTCTGGAGAACTCGTTTCCTCCTACCACCAGACACACTAGCAAAAAGCCCCCTTCTAGCTACTAATTCATTCAGTTCTTCAATGGCTGCCTGATTTGCTCATGAAAAAGAAAACAGTGAAGCACCCCCGCTTCATGGCTTTCTTCCAACAAACGGAGGCATGACGGTGTGGCCCAGACATGTGAGAGAGACAGGAAATTAAACACCAGTTGACCAACTCAGTATTAGGCAGCAGGGGAAAGAGAATGGGGTAGAGGTTATTTGGAATAAGGTGTCTGGTTCTCCATGAGGGCAAGAGCTGCTGAGCACTTGAAGGCCAGCAGGGGCCAAAGTTCTAGAACCAGTAGCCACGGTCAAGGTAGTAACAGTAGTGAGAGAAGTAACAGTTGTGACCATGAACATCTGCGTGAAGCGCTGCCCTTTATGAAGCCTGTTTCCATACACAGTGCCGTCAGCTGCAGTGAGAAAAGCAGGCTTTCCCTTAGATCCAGAGCACCCCGTAGCCATGCAGGATCCCTTTATTCATTTATTTATTCGTTCACTTATTCACAAAGACTTAGGTTAACTGTATTCCCCAACATTCTGCAGAGAAACAGAAACAATAAGGCATGCATACTGTATATAAAAGGAGAGGTTTAAGAATTCACTCACACACCAGGCGTGGTGGCTCACACCTGTAATCCCAGCACTTTGGGAGGCCGAGGAGGGCGGATCACGAGGTCAAGATATCGAGACCATCCTGGCCAACATGGTGAAACCTTGTCTCTAATAAAAATACAAAGAAATTGCTGGGCGTGGTGGCACACATCTGTAGTCTCAGCTACTCGGGAGGCTAAGGCAGGAGAATTGCTTGAACCCGGAAGGCGGAGGTTGCAGTGAACCGAGGTCACGCCACTGCACTCCAGCCTGGTGCCTGGTAACAGAGTGAGACTCTGTCTCAAAAAAAAAAAACAAAAACGAATTCATTCACACAATTACGGAGGCTGGCAAGTCCACATTTTGGAAGGTGGGCCAGAAGGCTGGAGATCCAGGAAGAGCCAGTGCTGTGGTTGAATTCAAAGGCCATCTGCTGTCAGAGTCCCTTCTTGCTCATGGGAGGCCAGTCTCTGTTTTATTCAGGCCTTCAACTGATTGAATGAGGCCCACCCACATTATGGAGGGCAATTTGCTTTATTCAGAGTTCACTGATTTAAATGTTCATCTTATCCAAAAACACCCCACAGAAACATCCAGAAAAATGTTAGACCAAATACCTGGGGACCATGGCCCAGCCAAGTTGACAGATAGCATTTTATTTGCTTATTTTCCTTTTTATTTGTGCAAATTTATGAGGTACATGTGCAATTTGGTTACACGCATAAATTGCATTGTGGTGAAGTCAGGGCTTTTAGGGTATCCATCACCCAAATAATGTATATCATAACCATTAGCCAATTTTTCTTCATCCTCCCCACTTCCACCTCCTCACCCTTTGGAGTCTCTGTTATTCATAAAATTAACCACCACAGTAAAGAAGGCGCTGAGCTGAATAAACCCAGCCCTCTAGAAGGTCATAGGAGAGCAGTGGAAGCAATGGTATGTGCTTGAATAATTGCACAAGTTTGAAATTGATGCATGCTATAAAAGAGACATAGAAAAAGTGCCGGAAACCCGAATGCATTTCCTTCAGTCTTGGGAGGAAGTAGGGAGCAAGGGGCTTTCTGGAGAGGAGGATTTGAGCAGGATCTTGAATCGCGGGTAGGATTTGGATGGGTGCACATGCACATGGAGGGAGGAACGTGACCAGCTAGATGGACAAGCATGAACAAAGAGGGATTAGAATCCATACAGGGAGCATCCAGGAAGTCATTGAAGGCAGAGGAAATACTGAAAAAATTAACAAGCAATATGACAACCAACAGAGTAGACACAGGCCATTGTACCCTATGGGTGCACACCAGCTAGACGTCAGCCTCAGCTACAGCACAGGGTTTTCAACATCTTTCCTGTCCCATTCCTGTGATAAGTGGTCTTATTTCTTTGCACAGTTATACCCAACACTGTGCGAACCAGGCTGCAGGAGGCAAGCATTCCGCTGTTTGCCCCAGCATCCACTAAACCCAGCCTCGGCTTCCCTGCAATCTCCATCCCATGCTCTTCAGTGTGTACTTCATCACTGGCTCTAGATGGGCCATGTGACCCAGTCCTAAGCCAATCAGAGCCTCACGCCCTCACTGCTGGGGCGACTGGTCAAGAACAATGACACCACTGGAGCCAATCACTGCAAGGCTATTGCTCTATGTTCCCGCGTCTGTTCCCATCCGAATATGAAAGGTGATAGGAGTGAAGCCAATGTCCCATGTTCAGTTTGAGACTGAAGCCAAACACACTGATGAGCAAAGCAGAGAAACAGAGGGAAGTTGGGTCCTGGTTCCGTCAAATCCAGCTCAAGCACGTGGAGGAGGCTGTGGGACAGACAGGATGAGTCCAAGATCCACAAGCATTTGGCAACGATTCAACACCGTGATAATAACCTTAACAACCAATGTTTGTTAAGTGCTTACCATGTATCAAGCACTAACATTTTATTTAATCCTTTCAACCTTCAAAGGTAGTTACTATTATCTCTCATTTTATAGCTGAGAAAACTGCCTCAAAAAAAATTTAAGAAACATTCTCGAGGGCCCCCTCACAAGTCAGCAGTGAAATCAAGTTTCAAACCCAGGTCTCTCGGATGTTGAACCCTGAGCTCTTGGTGCCTCAGTGGTTCAGAAATATCTGGAAAGAGGCTGGGTGTGGTGGCTCATGGCTGTAATCCCAGCATTTTGGGAGGCTGAGGTAGGCGGATCGCCTGAGGTCAGGAGTTCAAGACCAGCCTGGGCAACATAGTGAAAACCCATCTCTACTAAAAATACAAAAATTCGCCAGGTGTGGTGGCACACACCTGTAGTCCCAGCTACTCAGGAGTCTGAGGAGGGAGAATCACTTGAACCTGGGAGGCAGAGGTTGCGGTGAGATGAGATCACACCACTGGTAGTCCAGCCCGGGTGACGGAGTAAGGTTGTGAGAAAGAAAGGCAAGGAAAGAAGGGAAGGGAAGAAGGGAAGGGAAGGGGGGAGGGAAGGAAGGAAGGGAAGGGGGGAAGGGAAGGGGGGAAGGGAAGGGGGGAGGGAAGAAGGGAAGGGGGAAGGGGGGAAGGGAAGGGGGAAGGGAAGAAGGGAAGGGAAGAAGGGAAGGGAAGAGGGGAGAGGAAGAAGGGAAGGGAAGAAAGGAAAGGAAGCCGGGAGGGGAAGAAGGGAAGGGAAGAAGGAAAAGGAAGGGGGGAGGGGAAGGGGGCAGGGGAAGAAGGGAAGGGAAGAAGGGAAGGGAAGAAGAGAAGGGAAGGGGGGAGGGGAAGAAGGGAAGGGAAGAAGGGAAGGGAAGGAGGGAAGGGAAGAGGGAGGGGGAGGGGGGAGGGAGAGGGGAAAAGGGGAAGGAAAGGAGAAGGGAAAGGGGGAAGGGAAGGGAGGGGAGGGAGGGAAGAAGGAAGGAAGGAAGGAAGGAAGGAAGGAAGGAAGGAAGGAAGGAAGGAAGGAAGGAAGGAAGGAAGGAAGGAAGGAAGGAAGGAAGGAAAACTTTTTTTTAAATAATAAAGATCCAGGTCAACCCCTAGAGATTTGAGTCACTGGGTCTGGGGTGGGGGCCCAGACACTAGAATTTTTTCAGTGTCCCCAAAGTACTACAAATGAGTAGCCAGGATCAAGAGCCACTGGTCAGGGCATGTGGGATGAAGTTCTTGTTTCTGTAAAGCAGTTTCAGCCATTTGCACAAAAAACAAGTGACACTGACCTTCCAAACTCCCAGCAGCTCAGGGAAACCCCACGTTCCAGTAAACACCTCCCTTCGGGTTACCTACACAATCTCGGCCAGCTCCTGATGGATGGAACTGAGATCTGATTTACAGGAAGCAAGTGAGGAGTGAGAAACGGACGAGATGAGAAGAAGAGAAGCTCTCTTTTTATTTGGCCTGTCATTTCTAGAAAACACACTTTATAGTACTGGGAAGGAACAGAAAGCAGCTGCTTTGGGAAACTCTGGGGGACGTCGGCTTCTGGCTTGTCACGGCTATGATCCACGTTCTGTTCCACTCTACTTACAAGCACAAATTTCCCTGTGAAACGCAGGGTACAGTGTACACAGCTGGGCCCACCACGCACACCGCAGCAAGGACCAGGAAAGGGCGTGGCTTGAGATAGTGCGTGAGCCAGCCCTCTACATCCTGGGGCCAGTTGGTTTTGTAGTTGTTGGAGGAAGGAAAGGGAGTTATTTGGTTTTTTTCCCAGAGGTTGGCTGAATATAATCTTTCAGGAGTTCCTCCCTGAACATTCTTCCTTGCTTTTAAAAAAAAAAAAAAAAAAAAAAAAAAAAAAACCCTGGATTGCAATTTTGTCTTTATGGCCTTTCCCAGGAGATCAGCTTTTATTTCAAAAGTAAAACCCCAGCACAAAGCATAAGGAAGCTTGCAAACCTTTTGAGGATGGCTGTATAGCAAAGGCTTTCATTGAAATGCTTCTGCAACTCCTATATTATCGGGAACGTGGCTTTTGCACTTGTTCTCAAAAATCTCCAGGTTCCTTCTGATTTTATGATTCTGAGTCTCTTGGTTGTAGCACAGTGCCGGGCATATAGTTGCTATTAAGCAGGAAAATGATGGGTGTTTTTTTTCTCTCTCTCTCTCGTGTATGTGTATGAAAAAACAAGAGCAGAAAAGAAAACCTATTGGCCAGGCAAGGTGGCCCATGCCTGTAATCCCAGCACTTTGGGAGGCTGAGGCAGGCGGATCACCTGAGGTCGGGAGTTTGAGACCAGCCTGACCAACATGGAGAAACCTCGTCTCCACTAAAATACAAAAATTAGCTGGGCATGCTGGCATGCACCTGTAATCCCAGCTACTCGGGAGGCTGAGGCAAGAGAATCGCTTGAACCCAGGAGGCGAAGGTTGTGGTGAGCCGAGATCACACCATCATACTCCAGCCTGGGCAACAAGAGCGAAACTGTCTCAAAAAAAGAGAAAAGAACGCCTATTGGCCAACTAGCTTCCTTCTTCATCAGCAAGACTCAGGACTTCAGTATTCCCTGAAATGTGAAATGATTACCAAATGGTTTAAATTTTGATGATACATTTCACCATTGGAGTAAAATTTAAGAAAAAAAAATGCAAATGCAAAATTATCCTATGTTTGTTGTTAGTATTTTAATGTGTTTCTACAAACAAACAGGAAAATGTTAAAACTATATTCAGGGGGTGGGGAGGGAGAGGAGATTCAATCCAGTGCTGGGGAGGATGGATCCATTGCTAAAAGGCAACGAGAACTTTGAACCCAGGATTCAAGTCTTAAGACCTTCCTTTCAAACTGATTCTTACTCAACATTCTTTGCCTACAACCAGAGAAAAATCGACCCACCTGTGCCAGATCGTATTTCTCCTTCCTGTCCGAAGGGATGTTGTGAGGGTCTCTGATGAACATCTCACAAGATCGAGGTCCATCGGGCCTCGAGCATTTCACAAATCCATACCAGACACTTCCCTAACAGAGACAGTGAACCCAGGACGGTCCTGGGGGCTTTTACTCTTTTCTTCTGCCAGTGTGCCAAACTGCCTAACAATTTTACAAGGGATGAACACCACTCCAGCCTGGAGTTTCTACAATTTACTCTTTTTTCCTTAAAAAGGAACTGCAAAAGCGCTCTCCATCCCTGGTTCTCTCCTGCCACTCCCATACGTTGTGATTCCTCAGGGAATACTGACAGCAGCTCTGTGGCCATATCGGCAAGTTTTTCAGTGTCTTAGGATGCAATTTAGCTGAGCTTTGGACATGGATAGCAAGAACTTAAAGGAGCTAGACATTTTTTCACTATCCTCCCGATCTGAAAGATCAGTTTGCCTGTTCTCTAAATAGTTGCTCTAAAGGTAAGCGTCTCTGAAAGGCTAAAAGCAGGCCCAGCATGATTATAGTCTGTTCTGGGCTTCACCACTTGCTCACTCTCTACATAACAGCTACGCTTACTGAAGAGCAGAGTGCGTTGGGCACTGAGCTGAGAGCTCTGCTTACAGGCTCGCAAGGAATCCTTGCAACACCCCTGTGCAGTGGGTACGGCTGTTTCCCCCTCATGCAGAGGACAAAACTGAAGTGCAAACAGGGCAACTTTTCCAAGGTCACACAGCTCGTAGATGACAGAGCTGGCAATGCAACCCCTGTCCTGAACCTCCATGCAACTCTGATCTGTTCCTTGTCACTTATTTTGGGCTTAGCTTGAAAAGTCCTTCATGACTGGGGGGCAGAATTATGGGGAATGATTTTCTCTTTTCTGTTCAAATGTTTTGCATCAAATGATTGTTTGTAAAGCCCTTTAAGATAGCTCTAGCACCCCGACTGGCCCCAGCCTTCGTGGAACCTGAGCCTTCCTCTGCCAGCCCCTGGCCTCCCTGTGTCCTTCAGGCTCCCCATGGCTGACAGCATCAGTCACGGGGCTGCTGCCTCCTTCACTCTGCTGTGGCAAAGCCCACCCGGCTCCTTGCCTGTCTCCTGACTCATCCCTCGTCAGTCCTTTTGGGAGCCACAGGCCTAACGGAGCTGGATGGTAAAGACCAAAATCTCTCCCCTGGAAGCATCATGACTCCAAGAAAAGACTTGAAATTATGAGTTGAATTATGTTCCCTCAAATTTATATGATGAAGCCCTAACTCCCAGCTCCTTAAAGAGTGACCTTATTTATAAACAGGGTCATTAAGATGTAATTAATGAAGATGACATCATAGTGGAGTTGAGGGGCCCAATCCAATGACTGGTGTTCTTACAGAAAGGGGAAACTTGATCACAGATACACACACAGAGCACCATGGGAAGATGAAGGCAGAGATGGGTGATACATCTACAAACCAACGGACACCAAAGACTGCCAGCAAACCCCCAGGAGCTGGGGAGGCAGGGAACAGATGCTGCTTCACAGCCTCAGAAGGAACCAGCTCAGCTGACACGTTGATCTGGGCTGAACTATCACACACTTCTGTTGAATATACCACCCGGTTTGTGGTACTCTGTTACACAGCCCTAGGAGATGAATATACGGAATATCACATGATAAAGAGGAAAGAAGAAAATTCCAGTTAACAAAATCCCCCAGCTCTCCTCTTAGATTCCCTTCTCTTGAGAAGCCTTTCCAGAGCCCTTGACCATGGCCCTACAGAAGAGGGGACTGGCAGAGCCCCCTGGCAGAAGAGAAGGCCAGGACGTGGCGTTGAGATGGTGTTGTAGGGATGACATGCTAGTGTGTTTATTCGTGGTGCCCTTGGTGGAAAGCTTGTGAGGCTGGGAGGAAACAGAGGCACCTCCGAGGCACCTGCCGGGCTCCATCCTGCCCCGAGTCTGGGGAAGGGCTCCCTCCACGTGTTTCCTGCCTCAGCTCCTTAGGCATCCCCCCCTTCCCTCCCACCACATGGCCTGAAGATCGTCTCTTTCCCTCTTGGCTCCCCCACTAGACTCGCTCTCAGGACCAGACTGAGGTCAGGACGGGCCCACTGGCTCCCCGTTGTATCTGCCTGGCCAAGTCACAGTACACATCTGTTAGATGAATGGCCGGATCATGTGAGTATAGGAGGAAAACACGAGTCAAAGAGCTCCAATGATGAAGCCAGGTTTTGGTGGCTCATACCTGTAATTCCAACGCTATGGGAGGCCAAGGTGGAAGAAGAGCTTGAGACCCGTGTTCAAGACCAGACTGCACAACAAAGCAGAGCCCCGTCCGTCCAAAAAGCTTAAAAATAAGCAGCTGTAGTGGCATGTATCTACAGTCTCAGCTACTTGGGAGGCTGAGGACGGAGGATTGCTTGAGTCCAGAAGTTCAAGGTTACAGTGAGCTATGACTGCACCCTTGGCCCCCTGCCTGGGTGACACAGCAGGGCCCTGTCTCAAAACACAAACAATAAAAACAAAAACTACAAAGACGAAAAGTAGAAAGGGAAGGTAATGAAGAAGCAGAATATTTTAAAACTAAGAGGAGGAGTGAAAAGGGAGAGAACAAGGACAAAGAACAAATGAGAGAAGGAGAAGAAGAATATGCACTTTTCTGATGCGGATCCACAATTCCTGGTCTGATATTCTTGGGACCAGGTGTTTTCCATACTGAGAATCTGGGGTTTTTAAGGAGGGTTACTGTGGGGCATAGTACCCATATGGAGGCAGACTCCTGTACACAAACACGCATGGACATTTCTGCAGCAAAAACGTATGTATAGTCACACAACGTGAAGAAACAAAGACTAGAAAGAGCCTCGCGTAGTTGGAGTCGGGTCAGATGTTCTTAGACCGTAGGTTTGCAGAGGATTTTGGACTTAGGAGGATGTTCGTGGAGCGTGGCTCTGTCATGGAGCCTCTGTAGCCCAAGCCAGGCTAAGATGGAGGCTGCTCACACTTCTCGTGTCTAAGAAGGGAAAAGGCCTGGGCCGAGAGCCTTTCCCCTGCTGTTGTGTTCTCATGTCTCATCCAGGGTGAATTTTGGGCCAAGGGTTCCCAAGAAAGGATTGAGGACAAATCATTTATTCAGCCTAAAAAAAGACAGGGCTTTGTTCACACTCAAAGCCAGAGGAAGAATGAGAGACAGGGAGAGAAGGCTTCGCATGGAAAATCCAGTCCTTTCAGTGCTAAACTCTTCACTTTTCCCCACGAATAGGCTCCCCATTTGCCATTGTTCTTTTCTGGGAAATGGTTCCACAGTCATTTTTCCCAGCGGCTGGCTGCCCCCCCCACCCCACCGGCTGTCCCGGCTGCAGATGACCTGGGCAGCATCTGGTGGAAGCCCCATGGGGCCTCCAAGCATTGAGAGTGCTCCCCTCCTACAGGATCTGTCCTGGAAGCAGCTGACCTTATTCTTGAATGGCCTGAGGCGGCTGTAGACATATTTCAGCTGTCACTCAAGAATGCTGGAGCTAGTCCAAGCCCAACTCCTGGTGTGGCATCTCGAGGTGAGAATCAGGATAGGGCAGAGGAAAGAAAGTAAGATTCTCGGCCAGGCAGGCTTGGTTTCAGGCTTGTCCCTGCGACTTGTCATGTGATCTTAGACACATGACTTCATCTTTCTGAATTTCATTCTCCTCCTCTGTAGAGGTGAATAATGATATTCTCTTGCAGAGCTGTTGTGGAGGGGAAAGGAAATAACATAGGAAAATATACCAGAAGCCTAGGCCCTTTTGAATAGCAGGTGTTCCTGTGTTTGCTGTTCCGTGAACCATCTGTGGACACTTCTTGGGGGAATGGCTTCCTCTCTCCTAGGTGGTGGCAGGGGTGATGGCCGTGGGAAACATCGGAAGACTTTTGAGGCAAGTCTCAGCTTCTCCTGCCCTGGTCCATACTCCCCAGACCTCAGGCAATTCCACAACTTTTGGGACCCACCAGAAAGCTGTTATGCAATTGGGCCGGTTCCTATAAAGGGAAGTTGATTTCAAAACCTCCCCCTCCAAGATGTCAATGGTTAGAAGCAATCCACTGATGATCCCACCAGCTCACTTGACCTGGCCTACCCAGAGGCCAGCACAGCTCCACGGCTGGCCCTGCCCCACACAGACACCTCCACGTGCCTGGGCACATCTGTCCTGGGCCAGCCCCTTAGTGCTTCCCAAGTCAGCTGCTGCAGTGGTCAGCAGCTCACAGAGCCCTTAGGGAGGAAACCCAGCCAGCACTGACCACTGGTATTGGTGCCCAGGGCAACACAAGGCCTCCCCAGTTTCCAGTTCCCAGGACTCATCTGCATTAGGTTGAGATTCCATTCATTGTGCATGGTCACTATTGTCTGTGCAGTGCTGTTGGCTCCTGGCGTCTCTCTGTGGCGTCCTCACGGTCCAAGATGGTTGCTGCAGCTCCAGCCACCATGTCTGTGTTCCGCTTGCTTCCCAGGAGCCTCCCCACCCAGTGACTGTCACTGAGCACACATCTCACTGATTCATGTGGTGGTTCTAAACAAATCTATACATTCTTTGAGAAAGGTGGGAGTCTGTTCCCCCTCCTCCTGAGACTGGGCCAGCCTTTGTGTCTTGTCACCAATAAAGGCAATGGAAGAAAAGCCGCATGCCTCATCCCAGAAAAGTCATGCAGTTTCCAGCTGGTACTCTTGTCAGACTTGCTCTTGGGGACAGCCACCACTAAGTTTGATGCCCCAGAATCACCATGGTAGAAAAGTCACACCTGAAGGGAGTTGTGTTGTTATAAAGTCTACTGGATAGGGCCAGGTGCAATGGCTTACTCTTGTAATCCCCGCACTTTGGGAGGCTGAGGCAGGCGATCACTTGAGGTCAGGAGTTTGAGACCAGCATGGCCAACATGGTGACATCCTGTCTCTACTAAAAATGCAAAAATTAGCCAGGCATGGTGTCACGTACCTGCAGTCCCAGCCACTGGGGAGGCTGAGGCAGGAGAGTTGCTTGAACCCGGGAGGCAGAGGTTACAATGAGCAGAGATCACGCCACTGCACTCCAGCCTGAGCAACAGAGCCACTCTCTCAAAAAAAAAAAAAAAAAAAAAAAAAAAGAAAGAAAGAAAAAAGACTACTGGATAGGAGTCAGCAGGTCCAGTGCTGGTCAGGCCGCAGTTCCTGAGAAGTGGCTCCACTCTCTGCCCTCCTGTGCAAGCAGTGGGGGCAGCTGGCAGGAGTGTGAGCTCTGGAGGCTGAGTGCTGGGAGTCACATGCCGCTTCCTCTGCTTCCTGGCACGTGTCCTTATGCAGGCAATGTTATCCTCCCCGGGCCTCCTTTTCCTCATCTGTAAAATGGGTATGATACTTGTCAACACCTCACAGAACTGATATGAAAATTAATACATGAGACATTCTCAGAACTGTGTCTCACTCAATATCACCTGTTTTCTTTACTTCATGCCACCAATTATTTTGTAAAATTACCATTTCCACATGTATAGCTTTCTCTCCACTAGAATGTGTCTGCGCAGGGCTGACACCATGGTCACCATGCTGGGGACCATCCTCACTGATGGGTCCCCACCACCTCAAAGAATGTCTGTCACACTGCAGGGACTTGAATTAGTTTGGATCAGGTTTTTCTTTTTCTTTTTGGGTTTGGATCAAGTTTGGCTATGTGTAACAGATAAAACAACAGTGGCTTTAAAAGGGAGCAGTTTATCTGCCTCTCAGGAATAAGAGGTGTCTGAAGGTGTACGCCCCAGGAAAAGGTTTGTGAAACTGTCATCATCAGAGGTCCAGACTCCTTCCACCTTTCTACTGCAGCAGGTTTAGTGTAAGTAGACACTTCGTGGTCCAAGATAGCTGCTTGAGCTCCAGCCATCACATCTGAATTCTGTGTCAGGAACAAAAAGAAACAAAAAGGTGTAAAAAGGTACACCACTTTTCCTTTAGGGAAACTTTCTAGCAGTTCTATACAATAATTCAGTTTACATCTCATTGGTCTAACCTTAATGCACAATCACATCAGCTAGGAAGTTTACCCCACTGGGAAAGGCAGCATTATTCTCAAAGTTAGAGTTCTCAGGAACAGGAGGGAATATTGAGAAGAAATGAGCAGTCTCTGGCCAGTGCTCAGTAAATCTCAGACAGATAGATAAATGGTCCAGCCAGACTCAGCCCTTTCCACCCACGCCCTGGGGGTTCTCGCTGCCCTTCAGGCCAGCTGACTTATGATTCGTGCCAGCTTTGTCTCTAGAAGGCTGTGCCTACTGCCTGAGTGGGAATCAAAAGGTAGGAAGGAGGCTGGCTCAGGAGAGGGGCATGGTGCAAGGCAGAAGCAGCCACTCTTCCATCCTTGACAATGACACCGTCATCAGTCATCCCCTCCATGCCCAGGTCCTGCTCTGGTGGCAACTTTGGGGACTTGATCCAAGGGAGGGAGGATGGCTAAGGATAAGACCAACCTTCTTTATTTCCTAGGACTTCATCACCCCAGGACTTCATCTGCTTGGTTACCAGATGGTTCTCACCATCCACCCTCACAGGACACAAGCTGTCACCTGGTGGCCACCGTCAGTGGGAGTCAGCAGTCCTCTGGGCAGGTGTGAAGGTTCCAGCTGATGTATGGGAAACTTCAGACCAGAGAAGGAGGGCAGGAGCCCTACTCAGCCTCTTGGGTCCCAAGAGCCCTGCATCCTCTTTGACTCAAGGTGCAAAATCTTCTGAGGTTTGCCCAGAGTGGGTTCCAGAAACAGGTGCCAAGTCACAAGCTTCTGCTTCTGAAAGGGGAGAGCAGGGAGCTGGATTTGGGCAAATCTAGGCCATGTTCACACATGCTGAGTGAACAGTCTCCAGCTCCTACCTGGATCCTGCTCTGCAGCTTTTTCAGCTCAGTCATCATCCACCTCGCTCCATCCTGGTATCTTCTGCTGATCGCCAGAGCCCCACAGATCATGACCTCTGGCCTGGGCTGATTCCTCTGGGTGCTAGGAGTGGAGGATTCCCAAAGTACACAATCTCCTTAGTCCTCAGGAATAAAAGGTCCTGCTTGGCTACTAGGTGATTCCTCACCATCATCACCAACACCAATGCCAAGATCAAGGGCAAGACCATCACAGGTCTCTTGAGGACCTGAGCATGGAGGCAGGCACCAATGACATGCAGAACACTGAGCTCTTCGTCAGCCTTGGCAGAGTGCTTGTCCCATGCCAAGCACCATACTATGCACTTTGCACCTAGCATCCTATTTCGTTTTCCCATCAACCCCATGCTGTCGAGACCATTGTTATTATCCCCATTTCACAGATGAGGAAACTGAGGTGTAGAGAGATAGACTTGCCCAAGGACAACCCCTACAGGGAGGCTCCAGTGACCGTGGGGAGGTATAAAAGGACATCACACCAAGGTGTGATCTCATGTTGGTGGCAGGCGCCTCGCTAGCACAGCAAGAGCATTGCAGACGTGAATCTGGATCTAGATATTTTGGTTATCACCTGGCACGACAGAGTGCTAGAGGTGCATGGACCTGGGAGAGGACCAAATCCAAAATTCTCATTATACAGATGAGGAAACCGAGGCCAGAGTGGGGAAGCGCCTTGCCCTGGCTTCATATCAGCAGGTTCAACGTGCAGCCTGTTCTCATTTAGTTTGGTCATTTCTTGTCCCTGATAAGTTGCTATTTTTTTTGAAGGCTTTTCTTTGGTTAAAAAAAAAAAAAAGTATTTCTGTCCTGTAGCATGTTTGGATTTCCCTCAACTTTTCACTAGCACCAGGTGCAAAAAAGGCTGAGGTTGCACAGAGACAAGCACCCCCTATCGGTATATTTTGGGAGGACAGACAACTTCAAGGGACTCCACATCATCTTATCATGACACCTCCCACACCCAAGAGTGATCTACGTGTCATGCTAAACACTTCACAGTTACTGCATGGCATCCCCTAGTCCCTGAGGGAGGAACTCCTCCTTACCTTTCCTATCTTGTAGCTGAGGACACTGAGGTTTATCCAGGGAACCTATCCAAGGTTACACACTTGATAAACAGCAGAACCAGCTCTGAAGGAGGGTTGGCAAACCACAGCCCGTGAGCGAGATCCAACCAGCTGCCTATTTTTGCATGGCCCATGAGCTGAGAATGGTTCTTACACTTTTAGAAGATTTGGGGGGGAAAAAGCATGCAAAGAATACTTCACGACTCATGAAAATTATATGAATTTCAAATGTCAGTGTCCATAAATAAAGTTTTATTGGGACACTGCCATGCCCATTCATTTACAGATTCTGGCCACTTTCGAGTAGGTGCAACAGAAATGGTATGGCCAGCAAATCCTAAAATATTTACTGCCTGGCCCCTTACAGAAAATATTTGCCGACCACCCCTGCTCTAAAGCAAAGTCTCCTACCCCGTGTTTCAGTGCTCCAAGAAGGCTCCAAGGCTGGTGTCAGAGCTGTGAGCACCAGTTTCCAGACCATATCCTTAGAATGACGCCAGACAAGACAAGCCATGGAAGTCACCAAACTTCACTGGGGCTTAACTGCAAAATAAGGATAATCATCACGCCCTGCCTGGCTCCAAAAACTGTCAGAAGATGAAAACAAAATAATGTGCATCAAAGCATTTTGTAATCCAGAAAGCACTCTACAGAAATGGGAAGGATTAGTGCATTATTTGATTCAGAGAAAGAGGGCTGGTATGAAGGAGAGAATCCAACTGGAGGAGGTAGGGGTGGGTTTGCCTTGCTTTTGCAGGATTCATTAATAAAACAGACCAAGCCTGTTAGGAACGGCCTTTGTCACAAACCCTGTGCCCCTTGCACCCCATGGAGCGTATTCTTTGACCCTGAAGCATGGATTCATCTCTTAAACATTTACATTTGGGGCCAGTGTCTTCTGTCCCAGAGAAATGGCTTGCAGGCGATTCCCAGCTTTGGGCTTCTTCCCAAGGTGTGAGGAACCACGAGGCAATTTTAACGTAGGAAGAGTTCCCTGTCCCCAAATTCACTCTGCTCTTTTCTGCTCACTGACTGGCAAAATTTCATAGAGATTCATTTCTATGATTATTCCAAATCTGTTAAAACAAATATTTCTGGACCAGGTTAACATTAAACACTGTTTGTTATTTCTATAGTGTGAACAAATCAGTTGATCATTTGTTCAAGAAATATTTGCTAAGGTCCCACAAAATGTAGGAGATCAATGGGCATTCAAGGGACAGGCAGGGGAAGTGAGGAGGGTGAAATCGAGGTCACCACTCTGTCCAGCCAGCTCCATTTATCAAAGTGTTTAAGAAAGAGAAGGGAGAAGGAAAAGAAGGTGTGGCAAGAGTTCCAACAGGCAGGGTTAGGGCTGGAATCCTTCTGTGATGGAGAAGGGTGACTGTGAATATTTGGAGCTGCTGCCTGGTAACTCCGGAGTGGAGTCCATCGATGCCATAATCCTCCTCCCACTTACAGGGGAACCTGCTGTTTTCGACTGTCAGCACAAAAGCCAATCTGAACCGACAGCAGCCCAGCTCTCCTATCACTCCCCACCCCCAGCCACAGCCCCCCTTCTGGCACCATGGATGCCTGACACTCAGCTGATCTTTTAAAAGTGAGAAACAAACAAAACTGTGTGCAGAATTGGATGTTTATTTCCACCATCTGCATGGCAATACAAGTTCAAGTTATAATGGCATCCGCTCTCCATCAGTATTAGGCAACCATTAAAACATCTACAGCCATTTACTGATTATAAACACACACTAAAAAAAAGGCGGCAAGTGGCATGTGGCCCCGCACCTGCTGCCTCTGTGTGCGTCAGTCAATTTCATGCCTAGGAAGCTCTGGGCTCCATGGGGATGGATCTATAAAGCAGTTTGGTTGGTTGTGGGTTTCACTTTTTTTTCCTGGAAACAGCATAAACCAAGTTGGCCCTAAAATACACTTATTGCAAATAGATGGAAATAAATGGAAAATAGACAATGATCATAAATGCAAACCCAAAAAAATGCTGAATTTCCTAATGTTAAAAGGTTCATTTGCTTTTAATTAGAAGATAAAAACTGATGAATGTTTTTACTGGCCTTTAAAAAAAGTTTGCAGGGATTACTGTTCAAAAGCTCCTGCTCGCCACCACCCCCACCTCTCCCACCCCAGGAAGGTCTGAGTCACCAGGCAAGGACGAACAGCACATCAACTGGATGTGGGGAGAGAGACACTGGAAACAAGAAATTGAGGCATTTTATAGGGAATCAAAAGAAAACCTGATCCAAAAACCAGGAAAACGTTTTCTGGATCAAGATGTTGTCTTGCAGGTTTTTCTCTACCTCCTTCAGATCTGCCCCTGGCCATCACAAGCCGTTGTTGGCTGCAGCCTGAGACCTGCCTCAATGCCATCCTGAAGGGGCTGTGTGGCTTTGGGTTGTCACTCTCAGAATCTGTTTTATTAGCTGGGAAAGCTAAAATGGGGAATTTCATTAGACTAATGGATTCCTAGGGACACTGGATCCCATACTTCTAGGTTAACTTCTCGAAGTCTGGTTTGGTTTGTTTGAGAGTTTTCCAATGAAAAGTACCTTCTGCCACTGTGGTGTAAAGGACCCACTTATTGCCTATGACCAAGTTTTCTGGAGGAGGAGTGGGAATAGATCTCTCTCAGCTTTTGATCTGGTCTCAAGCAAGTTCTCCCAAAAGCTCCTTCGTCTCTCTCATGATCCCTGAAGTGAATCAGGCGGACTCTTCCAACAGGAACACCACGGTCAGCTCCTCTGCTCCACCTCGGGTGGTGCCTCTCTGCTCCCCTTTGCTCTAAACACCCATTTTGAGATGGTGTTCTGCCTTCTCAGCTCATTGAGCCGGGCTGGCAGGAGCCCAGCATAGCTTGCTTTGTCTTCAATCTATTTTAGAATAAAAGATAGCTCTATATAGCTACGACGATTACCACCCCACCACCAGCACATTACAGGCCTAATCCTTTTTGGGGTTCTAACTTAAAGCCTCACATTGGGAAAGCTGGCATTGAAAGTGAATTATTACACGCCAGTGTGGACTCAAGTCCATTTCTCATGATAACCAGCAAAACTTGAAGCATGTCAAACTGTAATTTCTCCAGCATCCTGAAAGATCTTTGGGAGTCTGTGTGGAGGTATGAACATCTCCTGTAAATTCAGTATTATTAACCCAGGGGAAAGTTGTTTAAATAACACACAAACACTGTCTCAAGTCTCAGACACTTTCAACCTCCCCTTTCAGTACTTCTCTACTTGTCACTGGTTCCTAATGCTTCCTGATTCCCTCCTCTTACCCTTTTTCCACTAAAATCTACCCTTCGGTGATCTTATTTGGATCCCGACTCAAAGGTAAAAGAAAGGTAATTGCAGAAATGAATACTGACAGCATATTTTATGACATCAAGACATTATTGTTAAATTTTTCAGGTGTGATAATGGTATTGTGACTTAAAACAGCAAAATGAGACCTTTCCTTTGGTGACACATTTTGAAATGTGAGCTACACCCAGAAATGATGATGAGATTTGCTTAAAGTGATGGGGGAGGACTAGCTGGTGGTGTAGGTGAAACAAAATTGGATTTGATATGTGCCAAAGCTGATGAATGGATGCTGGGCATCATCATATTTTTTGGTATATGCTTGAAAGTTCCTATAATAAAAAAAATTTTTTTAAACAAAAAGCCTACTCTTAGGGAAACATCTGATAAATACATCCAAAGTAAGATGTCGCCAACTAATAAGGATAAATAGCAGTTATCCATTTCCTGAGGCATCTGCATTTAACAGGAGACAAAAGCCTTAAGACAAAGAAATGAATCCAACAGCGCCAAGTCAGGCGGGAGCAAAGGAGAGGGCAGCGAGTGGTCATCTCCAAAGTGCTCTGAAGAGGGTTCCAGGCTTCATTTTCTTTCTTTATCGGAACAGGATTTAATAAAAATCAGGGCCAACAAAACACAACTACATTTTACAAAGGCTGTTTCTGGTGCTATTTTATTGACGATCTTTTTCAGTTTTTTAAAATAAGGTTCATTTAATAATAGCTACTATCAGACCACATGCTAGATGGGACTCCTTGCTAAGTACTTTATATATGATAGATTCTTCCATTTGATCTTTATTTCAATCCTGTGAGATATTATCCCCATTTTACTGATGAGTCAAAAGTTAAGTTGTGCAGTTTCACTCGGTCACTAAGTGGCAGAGCCAGGGCTGAAGTCACTTTGTGATCACTGTAGCTCCTGGGAGAAACCTCTTCCCAAAGGTTGGTCACTCAACAACTAACTGATTCACCTTCTCATGGCACATGGACCACTTATCAAAGGTGTGATACATCATTAAATCAGGAACTGTTCCTCAAAACAGTAATTAGTATTTTTAAATGATCAAACAGCTAAAAAATGATGCCAGGCCAGAACAATGGCATAATCTGTGATAGCCAACATAGAAAAGATTCATGAGGCTAATCAACCTTACTGAGGATTGATGTCACTGGAATACCACTAAGTGGGTGCAACTGGGTTTAGCAGACATGCTTAGAGCAAGGGAGAGAACGGGTAGAAAGGTGTGCAGAAGAGTGTAGCTTATTTTGTTGGCCACGGGTATCAAAGGTTGAATTCTCTGGGAGGCACATACTGAGGCAAAGTTAAGAGAGCAAAAGGTTTGTTGAGGAGTTAACACCTGAAAAAGAAAAGGGGGAAAGCAGGCGAGGGCAGGGGAGCCCTCAGACTGGGATGCAGACCCAACCAAGCGTCTGCCAGCACAGCAGGGTGCTCCAGAGCCGCACTGGGTGGGAATGGCTGGGCCCTTGGACCTGGGCCTTGCTCAGAAATTGGCTGAAGGCCATGACTTTTGGCTCAAAGACAGGTTTGAGCTAACCTTGAAGGAGGTAACAGCAGGAAGGCTGTCAGCTAAGCATATTCCTTGCAGCTGGGTAGAGTCTTTCTGTGCAAGATCTGAACAGAACCTCTTTGTGTCTATCACCCAAGTAAAATTTTTAGAGCTCTAGTCTAGGAGAGATGGAAAACCACTGAGAAGTTTCAATCAGACATGATGGCATTTCATATATAGTTATATAAATATTTAATACCTATTGAATCATTCATGCAATAAATATTTTGAGTGTCTATCATGTTCCAGGTGCTGTTTAGGTGCTTGGGATACATGAGTGAACAAAACAAAGATACTGCTTCAGTGGAGTTTATGTCATAGCCAGAGAGGGAGAGACAAACAGTACAAAATAAATATGTGGATGAATGGTATGGTGGACCTCTGCTCCTCAGTGCATCATGGGCCAGCACTGCAGGCATGCCCTAGGGATTTGCTAGAGATGCTGCCCCACCCCAGACCTAGAATCTGAATCTACATTTTAACAACTCCAGGTGATTCTCACAAACCCTAAAATTGAGGCCCCACCCTCAATTTTTACCCAATGTTAAGGGAAGGGGGGAGATAGCTACAGTACTAAAAAGGGTAGTCAAGGTAGAGCTCACTGAAAAGGGAGAACGTTGATAAAATGCATGAAGGAAGAGAGTTAGCCAAGCATCTGGGTTAAGAGATGTTTCCAGGTGGAAGGCCCAGCTTGAGCCAAGGCTCTAAGGCTAAGCATGCCTTTGAGGAACAGCAAGATGGCCAGTTTGGCTGGAATGGGGGGGGTTAATGATGAAGTCAGGTCAGAAAGATGAAGGGGGAGTGGTTACAATGGCCAGTGCTGTAGGCCTTTTTGGGACACAGCAAGGCCTTGGGCTTATACGTTGAGCGACATGGGAGCTACTGCAGGAGTCTGAACAGACACGTGACAGGACCTATGTTTCCAGAGCATCACTCTGGCTGTGAGAAGAGATGGTAAAGGGACATGAGTAGAGCCAGGGTAACCAAGAGTAGTCATCATTCAGACAAGAAACACTGGGAGTTCAGAACTAGCTGGTTACAGAGCAGGTGGGAAATGACTTGATTCTGGATAAATAAGTAGCTACAACATGATTTCTTGATGGATTTGGAGTAGGATGGGAGAGAGAAAAGTGGAGGATTACTCCAAGGTTTCTGGCCTAAGCAACTGAAGAGAAATATGATTTACTAAGGTGAGGAAGGCTGTGGGTGAACAGATTTTTAGGGCAGAAGATCAAGGAATCATCTTTGGCATGTGGTGGTTAAGATGTCCATCAGACACGCAAAAGATGTTGACTAGGCAGCTGCATTCAAGTGTGGGGCTCAGGAGGGAAGTCTGCTAGAGATACCCACTTGGGAGCCATGATCGGCTATTCTACTATAAAGTCATGTAAGAATAGGGCTAAATATACTGAACAATTGCCATGCCTGCAGATCTGCCTATTATACCACAAATTTTAGTCAGATAATATAATCAGTGTTGAAGTCATTGTGTATGAACTTTTTCTGTATATCTTTTCTGGGTTGTAATCTGAAATTTCAGGTAATTAGTCAATGCACTTAAAATACGGTTTTTAACAAAATTCTCAAAAATGCAAAACTAAAAAAAATCCATAAAAGCCAAAACAGAAAAACCCTGAAAATAAAAAATAATGGTCATCTATAATCAACTACGTACTTTTAAATTAATTTGCCGACAAAACTCATTGATGACTCCCCCTCAAAAAAAATTCTACTGAATAAACTACATAATAATGAATACATTTAAGTCTAGCAAAACTTATGATGGTATAGCTTTTCGCAAAGCGTAATAGTAGTTATTAACAGTAAGTACTTTATGCAAAGGTACTGAGTTACACTCTACCATATATTATCTCATTTAATCTTCACTCCTATAAGGTTGTATCCATTTTATATTTGATGATACTGAGATTCAAAGAGGCTAAATATGTGACCTCACATGGTTAATAAGTGCCCATGCTTCTAAGTACTTTCTACAGTCAACACAACGTTTGCAAAACGGTTGCTGGAATATCATCTCTTTCCTTCTTCTTCTCCTTTTTTTAATACAATTTAGCCCCCGGCCATGACTCATGAGTCTCATTATAGGTATGACTTTCCCTGCTGATTTCTCAACAAGCTGATACTGATGACTGAATCAAAAATGGGCAAGTAATTTACTGTCAGTTATTTGTATTCTCAGATTTTATTTATCATAAGGATTAGGTAAAATAATATACTGTCAGTGCCTTATTAAAAATTTATTTCATGTAATAAATTATATAATTTATTTTTATTTTTAAACAGTCTACAGCAAAAACATTTTTGGAAACATCTTTTCCTTTTGGAACAACAGGCTGGTTAGCAGGCTGACTTCAGCTTCATGATCTCATGGCTAATCCCCACAGTTACACAGGTAAGCACAACCTTTCTTGGTACTTCTCAAGTCGACACCACTTGATAAAAAATAAAACAACATAAACATTTCTAGATTTTGCCTAAGGCCTTAGCTTTAACTGCAGAATAGTGAGAAGGAAATTACAAACACATGTTCATTAGCCTTAAACTTACCATCTTACATGTGTACCTACCATAATGGCGAAAGGAAAGTAAAAAGTAAGGCACAAGAGGATGCAGCGAGTGTTAGGTCTGTCTGCTAAGACTGGCCACAAGAGACATTTAGCCAACATGACATTGCAGACAAGGAGAAAACTGACTAATAGAACCTCTTCTTAAAAAGCTGTTAGTATCATATTCAATTATTATCAAATTATTCAGTCTGTGAGACTTCTAAAGTAACCAAACTTCTGTGTATGCAAAACTGGACTTTTTTTCAGTTGCAAAATAAGGTTGGCCTCAAAAATGCAAAACATAACAAAATTATTTAAGAGCCTGGCACAAGTTAGTATATCTCAGAAAGTGGGAAAAGAAAACCCAACTCTTACATACACCAAATGTGTATGTATTCCAAAAACTTTCTCCCAGTGAAATATGAGTCAGACTCACCAGTTTTATTGTTGCTGTTTTCAGCTGTTTGTTATTTTCCTCTGTGAAAGGACACTTGAATATAACTCTCAGGATGAACTGCTAATTCAAAATTAAAGTAACATCAGCAGTAAACACAAATTAACTCTGTTTAAATTTTACAAAAATCTATGGGAGTCGCAGACATAGTCTAAAAGCACATTCTGTAGCCCAGTCCTCAACGAGAGTTCTTATTATGAGGCGGTTAAAGACACAGAACCACAATGGAGTTAAGTACTGATCATAATATTAGAAAAATTTAATTTATATTTAAATTTACCATTCTGTATATCAAGTGCCTATTGGCTGAACAGAACTGCATTCAATAATTCATATTCTTTAACTTCATTCAACTAATACAAAAAGCTCAACAGAAAGATTTACAGTCAAACACCAGGTTCCTAAGGCTGGTGTCACATATCATTCCCTGATAGAGTGAGAATTCATCAGCAGAGGACCTAAGAACCAAACTGTGGGTTTGATTTAAACTTCCTTTCCCTGCCATGTGTAAGTAACACATTGTGGAGAGACTGAAAGAATATTCTGTTTCTCAATTTTCTTTTCTAGGCAGACTGCCATAGCCCAATGGCTTTAAAAATCTAACTCCAAAATTTTACCTGGTAGTTTTAATAAGGGTAGTTGGGTCACAAAGATAGAAGAGGTTATCTTCAGCAATGATTGGAAATGTATCATCCACTGCCTTTGTCACAGTGCAAATATAACAAAGGCCAATGATGAGCCTTACCAATCAGTACTACCAAATTATAATAAACACATCCTTTTTAATACTTACATGTGGAAATGGGAGTAAGGGAAAATGACACTAGGGTGAGGACCAAGGAAAGCCTGAATAGACAGAACTCTTCTAAAACTGTTGTGAATTCCATGATCTCAGAGTCAAATTTTAAGCCAGAAAGAATAGAGCTAGAATTCCAAAACCACAGAAAAAGAAAGGGTTAATACTAAAAACCACAGCTGATTTTATGCATCAGGAATGAAATGTTGTAACATATCTATCATTCACATGTGAGTTCATGTAATTTGTCTTCAATTAGAATTATTATCTATTCAGCAGCTGAAGCCCAAGAACTGCTGATATACTGCAGATGAAAAAACATTTGCGAGTCTCCCAGCTCTGGCCTTTCTTAAGCTAAATGATGATCACAACAATATAGATCACTTGCTCTATAAAACAATTTTGGCTTACATGTGTGGTAAGCTGCACTGCCAGCATTTACATTTGCAACATCATTTCAATGCTTTTCTTGACTTTAGAGTTTGCAACTCTTCAGCTTTATCGGCTCTGCAATTTAGTCCCAAATTCTCATTAAAAATTTACACTTTTTAATCCAGTATTTATTCCCTTGAAATGAGTTATTACAACTATGTAATTTTTTTAAATGTTTGAGCCCCAAAGATAAAATAAATACATTTTAAAATAAACTTTGTGATATTCATAATTAAAAACTTTATATCTCAAAATAGTATTGACTTCCAAGGCGGTCAAGCCAGTGACCATAGGAGTCTACCTTACACATTAAAGGAAGAGGTATCTATCTGAGCTCATGTTTACAAACAGTCTGGGACAATGCACAATGTCACCAAAATACCAGAAAATCCCTTTCTTATATATAGGTTACAATGCCAAATCAATAAGAAAAATGTAACCCAGAAGGCAACATACCATTCTCTACTGTAGTGTTTTTAAAAGTATGTTCAATGGGCTGTTAATAAATACTTCACTTTAAAAAATAAGTTTCTCTTTGGATAAGGATATATTCAAACTGGGTTAGTTAGTGAAGCAATTCTTAGAGCCTTTAATATGCCAACAGGCAGGTTTGCAAAGGTGGCTCCCAAATTTATTTGTCTACAGAACATTTTCTCCCCATGAGCACCTTTTAGGAACAATGATCCACAGAGCTGGTTTTGAGAAACATGGCTTTGGCATGGTGGCATGTTTAGAAGCTTCAGTAACTCTTCAGGCTATGACATATCAGTCTATTTCTTAAATTAACAACAAAATTATTGTTAATGCAAGTAAGTCTGGAATTTCAGACTTAGAAAAATGAACACATGGGCAGAAAGGGGGCAATACCCCTGTTTATCACACTATATGATTTTCCCCTTCCTAGCAAAAATGCGTATGTTAGCCAATTTTGATGATGTCTGTGCACAACATCTGAACAAACTAACCAATATTCACAGGCTGCTTAAAGCAAAAACAGTAAGTGGAATAACGGTTTCCCTTACCCAAATGGAAAAATGCACCAGTGCCATAATGACGTGTTTAGAACCCATGACCCTAGTTATCACTTAAGATTCTCTATATTTGATGACATTTATAAAGCTATCTTCTTTGAAGTACTACTGAATAATTAAAGTTGCTATGGTAAACTTCTCTTTACTCGGGGGAGTTTCTCTGCTTTAGAGGAGTATTTCTCAACTTCAGCACTGCTGACATTTTGGGCTGGGTAATTCTTTGTTGTGGGGAGTTGCCCATGCATTGTAGGATGTTGAGCAGCACCCTGGCCTGTATCCTCTAGATGCTAATGGCATCCCACCAGTTGTGACAACCAAAAATGTCCGCAGATGCTGTTTGGATAAGTGAATCATCCCCAGTTGAGAACCACTGCTTTTGGGTCACAATGGAAGTTTTTATCTTGTCTCTGCTTCCCTGGGGAATGTCCATTTTACAGGCACATTGTGACTTACACATTTCAACAAACAACTAGTATCTAGTAGCATAAGAGACCTTTCTCAATTCTGTGTGATCTGCATTTCAAAAATAATTGAAGGTAATATTACTGTCATTACACTAGTAAAAATTATCTGATCCATGAGGCTTAACTGACAGATATCCTAACAATTAGAAAAATGCTAATTGTATATTATAACCTGTTAAGGATCACAAGGATTGAAGCAGTCTAAGAATGGAAAACTTAACAATCACCCATGGCTAGTTCAGACGACAGTCTACTCCTTGACTGAATATTCTCCATGAAATTCTCAATTCAAAAATCTCAAGTCTTGTCTTTAAACTACTTGCTTGTACTACAGCTTTATCATTTCTTTCAAATGATCAAGAAGAAACCCTCTGCATGTCATGAAGAAGCATCCTGGTGTGTGTCAAGAAGTACATTATCTAGTTTTAAAGCCATTTCTTCAATATCCACATCTTCAGTTTTGTCATAATTGTCATCACTCTCTTTACTTTGTTCTTTTCTTACTGTCTTTAAACACCTGTCAAGTCTCTTTATGAACAGGTCCACATCCTGCATCTTCATTCCGATGGCTGATGCAGCATTGAGGTAAGCACAAGGGTAATTATTTGTATGTGACATAAAGCCTCTGAAAGTATAGCCACTCACAGTTTGCACAGACCCAAGAGGCACAACCCTGAAAGAGGAAAGATTTACCAATTTAATATGTCTGGTAATGGTAACACAATGTCACCCATAAACAAAAGATATGTGTTACAAAGCCTTATATCCACTTATTAAGAAGTTTAAAAACAGCCATAAATCACAGCCTACGAAAATAGAACGGGTTGACTTTAGAATGATTCTATAACACACTGCTTTTTTACACAGAAAAACTCTATCTCATGATTATCATTTACTTATCTTCTCTGAAAGATCTAAAAGTTCTAGGAATCTCTTTTTATTTATTTTATTTTTGCCAGTGTCTTTTTCTCTTTACCTGAAGCTCTAGGAATCTCAAACACCTCTACATCTTCTTCAAAGAGGTAAAAGGAAAATTATTTGGTTTTGTGCCAAATCTGGAAAATTACTTCATATAGGCACAGTTTACTGAAATATTGAAATTTGCAAGTCAAACCACTGTAATTGTCATGTGTTACCTCAAATAATCAATAAACAAAAAGTCTATCTGATCAATGCATTGCAATGGACAGTTTTAAAGCAAAGGTCCAGAAGAAGTTAAGTAACTGTTTATAGTGGGGTGGTGGTCAGCAAACAGCAATATTCAGCATAGGCAACTGCATTTTTAAAGCTTTAGTTCACTGGCATATTAGATATAAGCAGATTTCTAATAGTTTAATCATTTTTTTTAAGGAGTCAATTAAGCTCAACCTAAACATAAAGACAAATAGTGGCCATACTAAAAGCAAAGTCAAGAAAATCATTTTAGAAGTGTCAAAACTATACTGCATATAGATAAGAGTTCATCAAGCTGTCCTGTGATATAAAATCTCTATCTTCTGGTAGTTAAAGAAAAATTCTTGTTATAAGAGAAGCATGTAAAGAAAAGTATTTACAACAAGATATTTCTTTTCAAGTCATTTTTCTCTGACCTCATCAAATCTAAAATGAAAAATGAGATTCACTTTCAGACCATGTATATTTGTAGAGGAAAAAATACAGTTTTCTGAGGCAGTTAGATAGGCAAGGGTTGCATAATCTTTTTTTTAGTTTAGGAAGAAGGCTTTTCCTTAACAACACTTTCACTTCAATTTAGTGATGAAGATGACTTATTTCTAATGCCATACTGTGACTCGCCAAAGATCTTCTAACAAAGGAAATAAAGACAAAAAATCTGTGAAGAGAGGTAATAAAACTTTGTTTCTGTACGTCTATGAAAACAAACAAGGTTCAGGCATAAGCAGTCCACAAGTGGGTATATAGTAGCCTTACAAATCCTTTTTTTGACTTTTTGTGACTATTTCAGGCATAAGCAGTCCACAGGTGGGCATGTAGCAGCCTTACAGATTCTCTAACTCATCATTCTTTACTCCATGATGAATTCACAGGTATAGTTCAGCATATACTTGGGGGACCATTGTTGAGGAAAGATACTTTATTGGAATTAACTTTGAAAAGCCAAATAAATCCATGTCTCTTTTAAACATACTTACCTGGCTCCAGAAACCTGTCTGGTAAAAAGCATAGAGCCAAGCTGAGTGACAGCTTTGTCATGGTGTTTATCTAATGTTTTAAGTGTCACAGCTGAAAAAGAAAAAAGTATCCCAATAAGCCTTGGTTTACTGGCATAAAAATCACTCAATAATAATAGTAATGATGAAGACATTACTTTTTATTCATTGTCAAGTGGCACAATTTCACTTTAATGTACTTAATGAATTACAGAAGGGATTTTTTTTCACATATCAGACAAAAATATTTTAATGTAAATTAACATCTCAGAATACAAAACAGAATTTCCACATCATCCTTCCAGAGAGTAAATTTTTCCAACTAAATAGGTGGAACAATAACATCATCAGCATGGCTGTTCATTCAAATCCAACCAAGTTTTAAAAACTTGTAAAGTGAGGATGTGGGATATATTTCAGTACATATATAAAACTAAGTGAGATCAACTTCTACATGTAGAAATGGCAATGGTCATTCTGAGGCTGCGTGGGTAAACCGGATTGCATACATAGCACCACTCGTAGCTACCATTTACTGACGACTCACCATGCTAGATGCTTCACAATCTCAACCAATCATTTAGCAATTTTGCACGTGAGGGAAAAGGAGGTCACAGGCTAGTACATGGAAGAACCAGAATTCAAGCTACGCAGTATCGCCTTCTATAACATCTACATAGACCATAAAACAGCAAAGACTGGTTGGGTGGTTTTTATTATATATTGGTGTTCAAATGGTATTCCGTAGAAGCCCATTCCTAAAAAAGGCTTCAGTTACAAATGATTCACTTTCCTTACTTTCTTCAGATATATGTGAAATATGAAACATTATATTACATATATTCACAATTTAAAAGGGGGTAATTTGAAGCTTAAAAGATAATTAAGTGAATAAACATCAATATTTATATTATTGTTTTTAGTAGCCTCTATATTACATGACAAAAACACATAGTCCTTACATATACAAGTGAAATTATCATAAATACAGATTTCTCTAACATCCATAGGCTAAAGAAAATAAGCAATAATGGCATTAAAAACAACATAAGATTTGATTTCTGATATGCTGATGTTTTGTTAACTAGAGAACGTTTTATTTATTTGTTTAGTTTAACTAATAGAAACAAGGTCTCCTATGTTGCCCAGGCTGGTTTTGAGCTCATGAGCTTACGTGATCCTCCCACCTTGGCCTCCCAAAGTGCTAGGATTACAGGCATGAGCCACCACACCTGACCTGGAGAAAGTTTTAATTATTTATAACTAGAGTTCTGGTTAGAAACAGGACTTTAAGTATTTTCTGCATATTCATTATAATACTTAATACTGATTCTCGTTCTCTCAGTGCATTGGCTTTATCTCAGAAATATATCAAAGCATTTCAAAAGGCTAAACTTCTTCAATTTACAAATTAAAATACTGTGATGAATTTAGAAGTATCATTATAACCAGAAAGAGTTCTCTCACTTTCTCTAGAAATACCAGCTTCTTCCTAGAGATGGATTGTAATATTTGCTTTTCTTTAGGAAAAAAGGAATTACCTAAAGATATGGGATTGTGAGGTGTATGCAACAGTCTTTCATTGTAGGCTTCTGACAACTTCTTTATTTGGTTGGACAAATATGAAAACATTTCCTGCAACAATAAAATGTCACATTTAAAACACATCAAATATCTACTGCAACTTGCCAGATTTAGAAAGATAAAAATCTGATTGGTATGAAGTCTACACTGTAAATTAACTCATCCATTTGCCCTAAGACCAATTCTCTCCTTTGCCACAATACAGTGAAATTCAAGGCTGCCACAAATATCACAAGCCACAGGATTTCAGTAAAGGCAAAAAATCAGCACATTTTCGTCCTTCACTATTATGTATCTATCACAAATCCATCTTCTTCTCAGAACTTCCCAACCACTCTGAACCATGTAGCCATCAACCTCTTCCCTGGACACAGCAATAGATCCTAAAAGATTTGTCTGCTTGTTCTCCACTCTTCTATAATCTGTTCTATATTCAGAGACTAGATAGGTCTTTTCAAAAGCACACTAGTTCATTTCCCTCCCCGATGACTTCCTCCTACAACTATTAAAAAGCCACACTCTTCATCTCTAAGGCTGCACATCATGTGACCCAGCCAATATACTCAACCTAGTGACTATCATTTCCCCTGGCCACTACACACCAGTTACATTAGCCTCCTTTCCAATCATTCTAGTGTCTTTGTGCTTGCAACTCTCTGCATTCCCTAGATCATTCCCAAGTGGTCCCTCTTGTCAAATGCTTAAGACACCTTCCTTGGTTAATTTCACTATTAAAACAGCTTTCCAACTCTGCCAATTTCCTTCCCAATTTCAATCTCCTTCCAACATATTACCTATTTTGGTTCCTTCACTATACTTTATCTGAAATTATCTCACATACTTGCCTAAATGAATATTGCCTATTACTACCTATTACAAGGGAAAAACTTCTTGAAGACGAGGACTTAGTCTTCTTTACCACCACTGCCCCAACACCAAGAAAAATGTGCCAGACTTTAGTATGCAAATTGCTTAGGAAAAGGTAGTTTATAAATGTATGTCCTTTAAATCACACAACATTAAAATGAACAATCCCCTTAATCAATTAAAAAGAATATACCAACTCCCATAGTCCAAGCTTGAGCCCAAGAGTTAAACACCAGCCTGGGTAACAAAACAGAAAAAAAAGGCAACTAAAACTAAAAATTGTCCCATTCTGAAAAATAAAATATATTCAATAGTAGAAAATATAATAAAAATATACAAGTATCAAATGTCACATGTATATAAGTGGCAGTTTAATAATTCTAAGTCAATATTAAGTTGGCAACTATTTGACCTAAAATTTTACTTTCTTCCCCTTATAAGACCTTTAAAAAGTGTTGAAATCTGTATCTGCCCAACTGCATCTGCAGCTAAACAAACCCATTTGCACTGAGCTTCTCTAATCACAGACAAAACATATAAACTCTAAGGATACACCAAACAGCCAGGGGCTCACAGAGTACCCAAGTGGAGAAAGCAAGAAATGACACTTCTCCAGCTTCAAAGGCCAAGATACTAGGATCCCACACTGAGTCCCAGAGGAATTTTTTCATGCCTGAAGCACATAGATGACTAACTCCATCTTTTGTTAGGTAAAGATTAAGAGGAAAATTCATACCAGGTTTATGAATTATTAATGAGTCTACTTAAGACCAAAACCATTTTCACTTCTGTCAATCAGTACATATATTTTATACTCTGACCTAAAAATTTTTGAATTATCATTTTAAAATTTTAGGATATAAGATTAATTATCAGAATGTTGGAATTATAAAAATCTTAGATCACTAAAATTAATTCATTCCTTTTATAGTCAAAAAGTTAACATCTACAGTGGCCATACCTAATGAAGCTATTAATAAATGTTAGTTATATGTGATAAGCCTTTCTCTTCTGTTATTTAAAGTATAGAGAAATATTTAAAGAGACAAAAGTCATTATCATTTCCAGAAACAAACAAACAAGCATCTTTTCTTAGACATATAAAAATATCCTGGGCCAGGAGCGGTGGCTCACACCTATAATCCCAGCATTTTTGGGGGGCCGAGGTGGGTGGATCACTTGAGGTGAGGAGTTTGAGACCAGCCTGGCCAACATGGTAAAACCCCGTATCTACTGAAAATACAAAATTAGCCCAGACATGGTGGTGGTCACCTGTAGTCCCAGCTACTCCGGAGGCTGAGGCATGAGATTCACTTGAGCTTGGGAGGCAGAGGTTGCAGTGAGCCGAGATCATGCCATTGCACTCCAGCTTGGGCACAGCGCGAAACTCTATCTCAAAAAAATAGAGTGAGTGAGTGAGTGAGTGAGTCAGTGTGTGTGTGTGTGTGTGTGTGTGTGTGTGTGTGTTGTGTGTGTGTGTGTATCCTGGTCCCTCCTTTTTTTTTTGAGATGGAGTTTCGCTCTCGTTGCCCAGGCTGCAGTGCAGTGGCCCGATCTTGGTTCACTGCAACCTCCGCCTCCAGAGTTCAAGCGATTCTCCTGACTCAGCCTCCAGAGTAGCTGGGATTACAGATGCGTGCGCCATCACGCTTGGCTAAGTTTTGTATTTTTAGTAGAGACGGGGTTTCACCATGTTGGTCAGGCTGGTCTCGAACTCCTGACCTCAGGTGATCCACCAACCCTGGCCTCCCAAAGTGTTAGGATTACAGGCGTGAGCCACCGTACCTGGCCCTGGTCCCTCCTTCTTAAACTAATATTCCCATACTATGAAAAGTGAAACAATAAGATAATTAAATGGAACAAATCAACAGTTTTTCCAGCAATTAGAACAATTCATAATTTTTCAGTACCACACCAGGGTTAATAAAGAGGAGAATTCCTGTTTCATTTATATATTTTCATCTCCTATAATTAGGTTACAAATTTAAATGCTGAGTATTTTTAAAGCAGTTACGTATTTTCATTTAGATATTAAATGCTTATTTTTCTTCACTTATGTTATTTACCAAAGTCTTAACTGGCTTCTGTCTATCTAATTTACTCTGAAATTCATCAACCTCCCATAAGCAGAAACAAATCTCACAGGCAGGAAATGCCTTTTACAGAGCCCTACCTGTAAAAGCCACCTAACAACAACAACCCACATCCATCCTTCATTTACCCTCAAGCATATATTAATGAAGCAAAATTGTCTCCAGTTTACATATTTCAGTGGTGAAGACAATTTAAAATACTATTCTATCTACTTTGGCAGCCACATTAAATACCAATGTGGTCACATTTGTGAATAAGCAGAATCTGATGAGTAGTTAATTTGTACTCAGGTTAGCTATTTCTGAAAAAAGAAGGAAATGTTTCCTTAGTAACACCCCTAGAGGGTGCTTTTAAACTAACTGATGTATACATGGCTATTAAGAAAGTGAATCTGCCCAATGTTCAGCTTCCAATACTTTAACAAATTAGTTTTAACCAATTCTATCAATCACTTGCTAATGCCACGAGAATTCAGTTTGAACTGTAGGTAATATTAGGATAGTATTTTTAGACTACAAAGATAACACTAAAGTAATTAAATCTTCTATCACTAGTAGGAGAGTAATTAGATTAAAAAAATTTTTGATGCAAGTTCACGCCCATCAACAAATGTTTGTAGTATGTCTACTCTGTGTAAAGGGTTATGATAAATAGACCAATAAGGAAACGTTTTAAATATCTTAAAGCACAGTATGCTGAATTCTACAATATTCCGCATGTTATAGTCCTAAATGCTCTCCTATTAATATTACTACATTTTAAAAATATTGTTTAGGAGACTATACCACTATCCTACACTGATACTTAGCTAAGCAGTTTTTTACCTGATATATTAAAGCTACTACAGAACCTGTACTATTTTTTGCTACAGTTAAATCTGTAACTGACATCTATTATAAAATACTTGTGTAAAGAAAGAAATTTATAAGCAACCCAAGCAAGTATATATAGAAAGATCTTACTTAAACGAAATGAAATATTATTGATTTTCCATGTTCTTTGTGCTGTATTTAACTTAATTGTAAAAGACTTTTCACTAGAGATAAACTGAACTATATACCTGAATGCTAATGTCAGCTATATTTCTAGAATAAAAATACAAAACTTTACACCATAGTTCAAGATGTTAATGGAAGAGAAGTTGAATTATATTAAGTATTATCCTTCACAGAGCCTTTTGCAAATTGATTTGCAGTCACGAAATCTGACATCTAGGCTGTCCCTCCCAGAATCCAAAGACGTACAAAATCCACTACATTTTAACTGAAATGGTCTTATGTAATCTGTCTTTGGAAACATACCATTTCATGTTATAGGATAAGATAAAAATGGAACCTCACATATTATTACAATATATCTCATAAGGCAGGTAATAAACCAAAATAAACCAGGAGTCTACTATTTCAAAGACAACATGAATGGATGGATGGATGACCAACAGTAGGTAAATATCAAGGCTGACAGATGTCCATATTCGAGGAAAATAGCACTAAATACAACATGCTGCTATGACTGTGGCCAGCTACGAGGATCCATGTGCACTCGACAAGTCTTGACTCCGAGGCTACACCCATCTGCATTCAAGCTGCTAAGGCCCCATATGTGGGCTGAAATCAGATGCTTCTGTGGAGATTCAACTACTCCACTTACAGGGCCGCAAATTTACTAGTGTTTCCAAACTTAGCTCTGTTATAAGGACATTGTTTGAAGTGTAGGATGTTCTTTTAAAACTTACTTTGTCCCCCAGTTTTTAGCTCACAAATTCCAGCCACTGGAGCAGCCACAGTGCTGTTATTCTTCCACTAATCCAATTCAGCAGATATGTGCAACAATAAATGACTACCTGACTGCCCTGTTCAGCAAAGCACTCTTCTAAAAGGAAGGCAAAACAGAATAATGATCTTCTCCAGAAGCAAAACAGAAGTGAGGATAAACTTCTAAGGCCATAGACTTTCTTTCCGCATAGATAAACTAAAAGAAACAGTCTACGTTTTAACCCCTTTTAGAAAAGGGGTTAAATTCATAGTTATTTCTTCCCTGGATGAAGCAAATGTGTTGATCAGGAAGGGGATAAGGACAAAGAGGCTCAATTCACACACAGAGTTCCACTCTCTCTGATCCTTTCACCCCTTAAAAAAGAAAGCTTAAGAAGGAATGACTTCAAGCTGAGTTCTTGTCTGCCACTACTGTGAAAAAGATAAAGCCTTTTCTGAATAGATATAGCTACATGAAATAACCTCTAAAAATACCATCGTGGTGAATAAGGGCATAGAATAAAAAAAAAATGCTAAGTTTTCTTCTAACATTCCTTTTTTTAGTACACAATAACACCAATAATATAAAAAGGAGCTCTCAGTGATGGTATATAAATAGCTCTGGCTGAAGCAAAATAGCTTTGCCTCAGCTTCTCCAGAGCTGAACCAATAAACTATCACGATTAAATTTTCACAGTTCAAAAGCAAGTCCATTTAAACAAAAGAGGCCCTTATTTCTGCAACAAATCCAATAAAAAAACAATATTTATGCTACATGTATGCAATTATGGTTTATGGAGGACATCCACATTTTTCAACAGAAAAACCTGCCTACTGAATGAAGTTGTTAAAAAAGCAAACTTTAACTCACAGTGACAGAGTTCTCAAATGGGCATCTTAATACTTTGAAAATTACTCCTATAGATATTCTCTCTTATAAATAAATTCTATACACAGAATTTTAAATAAAACCAATTAGTACATTAGAGAGCCTTTGGAGTTTTACACATCTCCACTAGAGAGAGTGGGAGGGTAACAAGATCATCATCTTTATGGCTCAAAAGCCTAGCACAGAGCGAGTGATCACCCCCAACGTCGGATGAGTGACTGGAAGCAGTGAGAAGAGAGTGGTAAGACAGAAAGTGCAGAGACTTTACCATCACACAGACTTGGGTTTCAATGGCAATTTTGGTACTTATATGTGATACCTGGGTGAGTACTTAACTCCTCTGGGCCTCAATTTTACCTGCAAAATGGGGATAATTCCTACCTCATACACTTGCTTTGGGCGTTACACAAAATAACAAATATAATGAATCTAGCACAGTTCCTGGCATACAGCAGAGATTCACAAAAATGTTAGCTCCTCACCCACCTATTTTTCCCCTAGCCTAAAAAAGTCTTCAGGAGTAAAAAACACTAAAGTTAGCTAGCAGGATGCCTATAGACACATGATAATACATTGTACCTATAATCCTGTTCTTGTCCTATTCCTGTTTATTCTATTCTACTCTGCATATCTAGATAAAAGGAAAAGAACAAACTACCGAATGTTACAAAGAGAGTTAACTCCTAATATCTGAGATGAAGGCATCTAATTAATGAATATTACTCCAACATAAAATTTCTCCCATAAAGTGTTTACCCAATGATAATAAAGAACAAAGTCCCAATGAAACTGAGCTGCCTGCTGGATTCACTCACTAGCTGAGCTACATATTGCTGCAGGTCATTCTCAAAGCAGGTGGATTTTCATTTATGCTAAGCAAAATGTACACATGCATGGGCCTTTGGAATCATCTACAAGCAGCTGAAAATCTTTTTTTTTTTTTAGGTGGAGTCTCACTCTGTTGCCAGGCTGGAGTGCAGTGGCGCAATCCCAGCTCACTGCAACCTCCACCTCCCGGGTTCTAGCAATTCTCCTGTCTCAGCCTCCCAGATAGCTGGAACTACAGGCACACACCACCATAATCAGCTAATTTTTGTATTTTTAGTAGTGACGGGGTTTCACCAGGCTGATCTCCATCTCTTGACCTCATGATCTGCCCGCCTCAGCCTCCCAAAGTGATGGGATTACAGGCGTGAGCCACCGCGCCCAGCCGTAGTTGCAAATCTTAAAGGCAAAACATCAATGTCACAAGACAGAACAATCAAGACATAACAGATTCCAAAAAGATGACAAAATTCCTAAAATTATCAATTCCAAAATCTTAAGGTTAGAAAAGTGCTTCTGCTAGGCAGGAAGTATGATGTCTGTTATATACAACAGGTAATCACCATTCCTTTTCACAGGTTTTCAACTATATCCATATAGTTGAATATTTAGAGAAATGTTTTTTATAAGAACATAGAATTATATAGTAGATTATTCCCTTAAAAAAGAATAGGCTGGGTGTAGTAGCTCACGCCTGTATCCCAGCACTCTGGGAGGCTGAGGCAGGACTGTTTGAGCTCGGGAGTTCAAGACCAAACTGGACAACATGGTGAAATCCCGTCTCTACAAAAAGTAAAAAAAGAAAAAAAAAAAAGAATTAGATGGGCATGGTGGTGTGCAACCACGGACACCAGTGACTCAAGAGGCTGAGGTGAGAGGATCACCCGAACCCAAGGAGGTCGAGGCTGCAGTGAGCTATAATCATGCCACTGCACTGCAGCCTTGGTGACAGAATGAGACCCCATCTCAAAAAAAAAAAAAAAACATAGAATTCATAATGGAAATCAGTATCAAAATATTATTTGCAAATGGACAGAGGTACATGCCTATAGTCTTAGCTACTTGGGAGGCTGAGGAGGACTGCTTGAGCTCAGGAACTTAAGTCCAGCCTGGGCAGCATAGCAAGACCCCATATCTTTAAAAAAATGTGTGTGTGTGTATGGTGTATGTATGTGTGTGTGTATAAAATTTGCTTTCTTACTAATTTTCCAGAAAGATACTTACTCTATATAAAATAGGAGATGATGATACAACAGTTGGCTCAGGTGTTCTTAAATGCCCTGTGTTCATTCATTCAACAAACATAGGACAAGTGTCTACCATATATCAGGTAAGGTATGCTAAGTATAGAGGGATGGATGGCAAATTCCAAGGGGGTATTAGCCTACCAAAGTACTCATAATTAAGGACTAAGTTTCATTTCAAACACAAAATAGTAATTTTTAGGAGTACACTCAAATTCTCAGTTTAATTTGCTAATTAAATAAGTTTAACTGCAAAATTACTACAGATACTTTATTAGTTTATTGTAGTAAATATTGCACATTACTATTATTATTTATGGTTTCAATTCAAGAAGAACAAAAGCAAGAAATACTAAATAACATGTTTATTTGTCATTATAATGACAGCATATAGAAATCTTAAAATTTCACTCATCAGCAAATGCAAAAGAACTGAAATCATAACAGTCTCTCAGACAACAACTAAATTAGCACTCAAGGTTAAAAAACTCACTCAAAACCACCCAACTGAACAATCTGCTTCTGAATGACTCCTGGGAATTAAGGCAGAAATCAAGAAGTTCTTTGAAACTAATAAGAACAAAGAGATAACATATTGGCATCTCTGAGACACAGCTAAGGCAGTGTTCTGAGGGAAATTTATAGCACTAAATGCTCACATTGAAAAGCCAGAAACAACCCAAATTGACATCCTAACATCACAACTAAATGAAGTAGAGAACCAAGAGCAAACAAAACCCAAAGCTAGCAGAAGACAAGAAATAATCAAGATCAGAGTGGAACTGAAGGAGACAGAGACACACACACACAAAAAAAAAATATTTTAAAAAATCAACAAATCAAGGAGCTTGATTTGAAAAATTAAGGTTTCTTGAAAAATTAATAAAATAGATAGACTGCTAACTAGACTAATAAAGAGAGAAGAATCAAATAGACACAATAAAAAATGATAAAGGGGGTATCACCACTGACCTTCAGAAATAGAAAACAACCATCAGAGAATACTATAACCACCGCTGTGAAAATAAACTAGAAAATGTAGAAGAAATGGATAAATTCCTGCTTACATATACCCTCCCATGACTGAACCACAAAGAAGCTGAGTCCCTGAATAGACCAATAACAAGTTCTGAAATTGAGGCAGTAATTAATAGCCTACCAACAAAAAACAGCCCAGGACCAGATGGATTGACACCTGAATTCTTCCAGAGGTACGAAGTGAAGCTGGTACCATTTCTTCTGAAACTATCCCAAATCACTGAAAAGGAGGGTCTCCTCCCTAACTCATTTCACAAGGCTGACATCATCCTGATATCAAAACCTGGCAGAAATTAACAAAACAAAATAAAACTTTAGGCCAATATCCCTGATGAACATCGACGCAAAAATCCTCAATAAAATCCTGGCAAACAGAATCCAGCAGCATATCAAAAAGCTTATCCACGACTCAGTAGGTTTCATCCCCAGGATGCAAGGCTGGTTCAACATATGCAAATCAATAAACGTAATCCATCACATAAACAGAGTTACAGACAAGAACCACACAATCATCTCAATAGATGTAGAAAAGACCTTTGATAAAATTCAACACCCCATCATGTTAAAAACTCTCAATAAATTAGGTACTGAAGGAACATACCTCAAAATACTAATAGCCATTTATGACGAACCCACAGACAATACCATACTCAATGGGCAAAAGCTGGAAGCATTCCCCTTGAAAACCAGCTGAAGACAAGGATGCCATCTCTCACCACTACCAATCCACAAGTATTGGAAGTTCTGGCCAGGGCAATCAGGCAAGAGAAAAAAATAAAGGTATTTAAATAGGAAGAAACGAAGTCAAACTGTCTCTGTTTGCAGATGACAAGATACTATACCAAGATGCTATACCCATTGTCTCAGACCAAGTTTCTTAAGCTGATAAGCAACTTTAGCAAAGTCTCAAGATAGAAAATCAATCTGCAAAAATCACAAGCATTCCTATACAACATCAACAAACAAAAAGAGCCAAAGATCATGAATAAACTCCCATTCACAATTACTGCAAAGAAAATAAAATATCTAGGAATACAGCTAAAAAGGGAAGTGAAGGACCTCTTCAAGGAAAACTACAAACCACTGCTCAAAGAAATTAGAGAGGTCACAAACAAATGTAAAAGCATCCCATACTCACGGATAGGAAGAATCAGTATCATGAAAATGGCCACACTGCCCAAAATAATTTATAGAGTCAATGTTATTTCCATCAAACTACCATTGACATTCTTCACAGAATTAGAAAAAAGCTATTCATATGGAACCAAAAAAGAGTCTGTATAGCCAAGAAAATCCTAAGCAAAAAGAACAAAGGCATCATGCTACCTGACTTCAAACTATACTACGAGACTACAGTAACCAAAACAGCTTGGTACATACTGGTACAAAAACAGACATATAGACCAATGAAACAGAATAGAGAAATCAGAAATCAGACCACATCTACAACCATCTGATTTTTGACAAACCTGAGAAAAACAAGCAATGTAGAAAAGATTCTCTACTCAATAAATGGTGCTGGAAGAGCTGGCTATCCATATGCAGAAAACTGAAACTGAACCCCTTCCTTACACATTATACAAAAATTAACTCAAGATGGATTAAAGACTTAAATGTAAACCCCCAAACTATAAAAACCCTAGAAGAAAATCCAGGCAATACCATTCAGGATATTGGCACAGGTAAAGATTTCATGACAAAAACATCAAAAGCATAGATTGACAAATGTGATCTAATTAAACAAAAGAGCTTCTGCACAGCAAAAGAAACTATCATCAGAGCAAAAAGACAACCTACAGAATGGGGGAAAAAATTTGCAAAGTAGCCATCTGACAAAGGTCTAATATCCAGAGTTTACAATGAACTTAAAACAAATTTACAAGAAGAAAATCAACCCCATTAACAAGCAGGCAAAGGACATGAACAGATACTTCTCAAAACAAGACACACATACTACCAACAAACATGAAAAAAAGCTCAACATCACTGATCATGAGAGAAATGCAAATCAAAGCCACAGTGAGATACCATTTCACGCCAGTCAAAATGGCGATTAAAAAGTCAAGAAACAACAGATGGTGGCAAGGTTGCAGTGAAATAGGAATGCTTTTACACTGTTGATGGGAATGTAAATTGGCTCAACCATTATGGAAAACAGTGTGGGGGTTCCTCAAAGATCTAGAACCAGAAATGCCATTTGACCCGGCAATTCCATTACTGGATATATATCCAAAGGAATATAAATCATTCTATTATAAAGATACATGCACACATATGTTCACTGCAGCACCACTCACAATAGCAAAGACATAGAATCAACCCAAATGCCCATTAATGATAGACTAGATAAAGAAAATGTGGTACATCTACATCATGGAATACTATGCAGCCAAAGAAAGAAATGACTTTCTTTGCAGGGACATGGATGGAACTGGAAGACTACCCCAGCAAACTAACACAGGAACAGAAAACCAAACACCGCCATGTTCTCACTCATAAGTGGGAGCTGAACAATGAGAACACATGAACACAGGGAGGAAAACCACACACACGGAGGCCTGTCAGAGGGGTGCAGTTGCAGGGAGAGCATCAGGAAAAATCGCTAGTCTCACTCTGTTGTCCCGCTAGAGGGCAGTGGCGCCATCTCGGCTCACTACAACTTCTGCCTCCCAGGTTGAAGCAATTCTTCTGCCTCAGCCTCCCAGCTACTCAGCTGGGATTACAGGTGTGTGCCACCACACCCAGCTAATTTTTATATTTTTAGTAGAGACAGGGTTTTGCCATGTTGGCCTGGCTGGTCTTGAACTCCTGACCTCAGGTGATCCACCTGCCTCAGCTAGGATTACAGGCATGAGCCACCACACCCAGTCCAATACTTAGGTGATGAGTTGATGGGTACAACAAACCACCATGGCACATGTTTACCTATGTAACAAACCTGCACATCCTGTACATGTACCCCAGAACGTAAAATAAAATTTTAAAAAATCTTAAAAGTTACTATCTATATAATAAAGTATACTTTTTAAATGACTTATTACTTTGTAATAAGAGAGTCATAATATCTTCCATTTATTTAGTTTAAAAATAAAGTTAGGCTCATGCCTATAATCCCCAACACTCTGAGAGGCCAAGGGAGGAGAATGGCTTGAGTCCAGGAGTTCGAGACTAGCCTAGGCAACATAGCAAGACCCTATTTCTATTTTAAAAAAACTAATTAATTTATGATTTTAGCCAAATCTGAGAAGTCGTCAATATAAAACAAAAAGCAGCTACGAAAAAAGAAAAAAAAAACACCTAAGAAAAAAGACTACAAAAGATCAGAAATAAATAAAGATAACTAATGTTGTATTTCCAAGTTTTGATATTTGGGATATTTATGCATTCCATCTCAAATACCATAAAATACTATTTATCTATGTATAAGTGTTAAAATGCTATAACACTGTATGTTTCCTCTCCAAGTTTCTGTTATACATATAAGTGACCTATGTGCCCCAAAACAAAGAGTATCAAACATCAATCTGCACCAAAATTCATCAGGAAAATTTTGCTAAAAATGCAGTTGTCTGAGCCCTCCTTCTAACCTAATGAATCTGAATCTACTCTAAAAGAAAGCTAATTTTATAAAGTGACTCAAAACATAAACCCTCAAATGGCTGCACAATACTTTGCTTTCTAGACTCAGTTTAAAACACCTTTTCAGTGTTTTACAGTTGTACTAGCTGTCAGTACTACCTTAGGACCACACCATGACTCTCAATGAATAAATGCACTGTCTTCTCCAGGGAGACTTTCCCTGACCCTTCCAGAGCTGGGGTAGGTGCCCCAGCTGGGTTTGGTGATAGATGCTCTCAAACACTCTTGCTTTCCTTTTCTAATTCCCATTGAATTTGTAACTATTTAATATCTAGAATTTCCCCCAAAACTATAATTTCCATGGGGGTAAAGACTAAATCAGTCTTGTTTGTGAATTTAACTTTAGGGCCTACACATAAATATTTGTTGGAATGAATAAATATGTGAGTACGGACCAACACTGTTTTTAAAAGGGATCAGATTACAAAAGATCATTATGGTAGGCTAAGGAGTTTGAACTTTGTCTTGCAGGCAACCAGAACCCAAAGCAAAACAACTTGAAGAGCTGCGTCTTTAGAATATTAACCTGAAACTGCTCTACAATATGACAAATTAGAGTAGACCAAGGTTGGGGAACAGGAGAAGTGTGAGTAAATTATTGTAACCATCAGGTGTGATGTGGTAAGGACTTAAATTAGGGAGTGGTAGCAGTGGAAATGGAAAGAAATGAATGTTGGAAACATTGTGAAAGACTTAATGATATAAGGGCTTAAAGGTATAAGAGGAATCAAAAGTATCAGCATTAGAAATCTAGTTTAAAACAGAGAAGGGAATTTACTGCTTCATCTAACAGCCCACTCTATAAGCAGACATGGCTGGATAGAGTCTCAAATGACTTAATTATGTTTTCCTTCTTATATTCCCTAGACTCAAGAAGTCTCTCTTGGCATGGCTAGTAATATGGCAGCTGGCAGTTGTAAGATTATATCCTTGCAGCTTACTATCTGCAAAGCAAGAGGTCCTATCTCTAAAGGATCGATCAAATCTACCGGAAAGACACTATCTCCACATGCCTGTGAACCAGGCTAGCCAGATTATTTGCCCACCCTACAAAAGAGAAGGAAGGAATACTATAATTGACAGACTCAGTAGGACTACCTGGAGGCAGGGAGAAGCAGTTCTCCAATGACTGTGATTCTGCACCAGCAAACAACATATATTCTCTCTAAAATATAACTGAACTTTTTTGGCCAGAGCAGCTAGATTTATTCACTGTTTTTGTCTCCGTTAGATATTAGTAGACCTGTACTTGAGATTTATAGCCATATAAATAGCTCCATAGCGACCAGCCTAGATTATTATCTTTATTTAAAAAGGCAGTAGAATTTAGAAGTGAAGACAGAGAACAGGAGGCCCAATTGCCTAGATTTAAGTCCATATTCCACAATTCACCTCATACGTTACTTCTCTATTTCCTCTGAAAATGAGGATAACAACACCTCACAGGAATATTTTGAGGATTAAATGTATACATATAAATGTACTTAGAAAGTGCCTTCCATAGAGTAAGTGCTCAGTATTATGTGTAATTATTTCATATGTACATAAATTTATAAGAACCTATATGGTATTTGTATAAACACAAGCTTCGCATGGAAAGACTATGTTAAGAATGATTTTTACATGAACCCTTTCTAACCAACGGTCAAATCTTAATGCTCACCCTACCTGACCTATCAGTGCCATTAGCTATGCTAATCACTCCCTCCTCCATAATACACAGTTGGTCCTCTGTATTATGAGTTCTGCCTCCACAGCTTCAACCAAGTGTGGATCAAAAATATTTGAAAAAAACATTCCATCTATGCTGAAAATGCACAGACTTTTTCTCTTGTCATTATTTTCTAAACAATACAGTATAACAACTACTTATATAATATTTACATTGTATTCAGTATTCTAAGTAATCTAGAGATGATTTAAGGAATACAGGAGGATGTGCATAGGTTACATGAAAATACTATGTCATTTTATATATGGGACTTGAGTATCTGCAGATTTTGGTTTCTGAGGGATGCCAAGGGAAGACTTAGGACTCCACACTCATGGTCTTCCTCCTAACTGAATGCTCCTTCTAAGTCTCCTTTGCTGGTTGTTTTTCTCAGACCTCTTAATGCTGCAGTACCCCAGAGCTCAGTCCTTATACCTGTTTTCTGCTTAGACTCACTCTCTTGCAATCTTATCTAGTCTCTTGGTCAATGAACTTCCAAATTTTAATTTTCGGCCCAATTCTCTCTCTTGATCCTAGACTTACATATCCCACTCTCTACTTTGTAACTCTATCTTAAGGTCAATTCAAATTCAATTTTGTCCAAAACTGAACTCCTAGTCTTCCTCGAAAACCTCAGAAAATCTCAGTTATTCTTTACCTGTCTCTAACACCCACCAGGAACTCCTACTCACTCAATCTTTAACACAAACCTACACTCTAACCGCTTCTTATTACCTCTACTGCCACCATCTAGCTCCCAGCCAATATCACTTCTTGACTACTATAAAAAGCTCCTAAGTTAGAAGTATCCATCCAGCTTCTACCCTTGTCCCACTAATCTGTTATCAAAACAGCAATCAATGTGAGGATTCAAAGCATGTTAGATCATTCTACTCAATTCGAACCCTCCAATGGCTCCCCATTTCACTCAGAGTAGGAGACACAGACACCTTACTGTGGCCTAGAAGGCCCCACATGATCAGCCCCACCCTCATTACCACCCTGAACTTAACTCCCACAGTTCTCCTCCTTGCTCCAGCCACACTGGCCTCCTTGCTGCTTCTCAAATACACAAGGTCTACATCTGGCCTACGGTCCTGATACTGGCTTTCTGCCTGACACACACTTCACCACCATATGTGTATATTCCCTCAAACTTCAAGTTCACTCAAATATCATGGTCTTGGGCTGGGCACAGAGATCCATGCCTATAATCCCAGCACTCTGGGAGGCCAAGGTAGGTGGATCACGTGAGGTCAGGAGTTCAAGACCAGCCTGGCCGACATGGAAAACCCCTGTCTCTACTAAAAATATCAAAACTAGCTGGGCATGGTGGCACACACCTATAATCCCAGCTACTCAGGAGGCTGAGGTAGGAGGATCACTTGAACTCAGAAGGCGGAGGTTGCAATGAGCCAAGATAACACCACTGCACTCCAGCCTGGTGGACAGAGTGAGACTGTCTAAAAAAAAAGCCACCTTCTCAACGAGGCCTGCCCTAACCACTGTATTTAAAAATCAGTTCCCACCACCACCACATCATCCCAAATTCTCCTTAATCTGTTCTTGCCTTTTTCCATACTACTTTTCATCTTTAAGCAAACTTTGTAATTTCTGTATTATGTTGCCTGTTTATTGCTGGTTTCCCCCATAGGCAATGTGTGCTCCACAAGAGCAAGTATCTTTATCTACTGTATTGACTGCTGTATCTTTATACATCTATATGCCTGACACATACTATGTGCTCATTAAACATACAGCAAGTTAAGTATTTACTGAATGAATCTTTCCCCACATTCAACTTTACCTTTGCATTTCCATACTATAGACCACACTATTTTAAGTGTTCATTCAGATGCAAAGAAGGAAGCCAAGACAGCCTGATAAGGGTAGAAATGGGTATGAGGTAACACGAAACTGAAGAGATCATGTGTTAAGAAGAAAAAGTCGGCCGGACACTGTGGCTCACGTCAGTAATCCTAGCACTTTGGGAGGCCGAGGTGGGTGGATCACCTGAGGTCAGGAGTTCAAGACCAGCCTGGCCACCATGGTGAAATGCCACCTTAAAAAAAAAGAAAAAGTCAAATTTACAAAATGTCTGATTTATATTATCAATATGCCTTATACTGGATTACTAAATTACAGACCAATTCCCATATTATTATGTCCAAAGTCCAGAGAGCAACTCTTTTAAGAAATATTCTAGAGTCTTTTAAAACTAGAAGTGTCCTGAGATGGCAATTGTCTCCTTCACCAAATAAAGTGGGGAAATAAAATCTTTAAAACTTTTCCAGGATAAAACAACTAGTTACACGAGAGCTCAGAACCACTGGCATCTGAAACAACTCAACTCTCATATAAGCAGATGACAAGTTTTCCTCATCTATAGAAAGCTGTCATCTGACACATGGATCTGTTCCCTTGAAAGATTTGCCAAGGTCTTCTCTTGGCTACAACAATCTATGACCACGAGTGATTACAATTTGGAGTTTATAAAACCAGAGTTTTATTTTATTTATTTATTTATTTATTTATTCTTGAGACAGAGTTTCACTCTTGTTACCCAGGCTGGAGTGCAATGGCGCGATCTCGGCTCACCGCAACCTCCGCCTCCTGGGTTCAGGCAATTCTCCTGCCTCAGCCTCCTGAGTAGCTGGGATTGCAGGCACATGCCACCATGCCCAGCTAATTTTTTGTATTTTTAGTAGAGACGGGGTTTCACCATGTTGACCAGGATGGTCTCGATCTTTTGACCTCATGATCCACCCGCCTTGGCCTCCCAAAGTGCTGGGATTACAGGCGTGAGCCACCACGCCCGGCCCCAGACTTTTATTTTTACTGTATAAAAATTCATTGTCAGACTCACTGAGGTATAATTCACTTACATATAGTAAAATTCGGGGTGTCTGTTTTTTAGGTGTTCGCTTCTATTAATTTTGACAAATACATACAGTCATGAAACCACTACCACTATCAAGATATAAAATGTTTCATCACCCCAAAAAGTTCCCTCCCCAACCCCTATCCTTTAGCAACCATTAATCTTTCTTCTTGCCTTATATTTTTAACCCTTTCCCAGATGACATATAAATGAAACCATATAATATGTAGCCATTTGAGTCTGGCTTCTTTCATTTTGTATAATGCATTTGAAAGTCATTATCTTGTTGCATATTTTGGTACATAAGCCAAGCTAAAAGGTGTGTAGTGGTTTTTCATTGCAGTTTTAAATTTGCATTTCCCTAATGACTAATGCCATTGAGCATATTTTCCTGTATCACGTAAATCTTAAGAAATGTTCTCACAATTAAACAACTACTTTCCCACTGAATGAATTAGCAGGGGAAAGAGGGCTGGGGCACAAGATTTTTAAACTTCTGTTATGTATTCATCATAAGGCTATGAGAAGATCTATGAAATAATACATATGAAAATGTTTTAGAATATATAAAGTACTATTATAAATATAAGGGACTATAATTGTTATTAAGTACTAGAAAGTTACCAGATATAAGAAGTGCACCAGAGGACTCACTCTCTCCCACATAGAAGATGAATAAAACACTGCAGTCTGACCTGCCCTAGCTATACTATCTCTGTCTTTTGGAGTTGTCCTGAATTAAGCTAGTTGTGTTGGAGATAAAGTCCTGTTTTCAAGCATAAATGTTACTTTTCTTTTCATAGCCAATATAACCAAGCAGTTCAACATTCAATAATAACAAGAGATAAATTTATTATTTTAGTGTAAAAAGATAGAGCTAACTTCTGAGCTGGTTCTTCCTCCTGTGACTGACATCTCACACCTAAACAAGTTTTCAGGTTCCTGAAAACTAAAAAGATGACTTCTCCATTTGTCTTTTAAGAGCCTCTACCTTTAAGTGATAAATGAATTGAATTTTACTGAAAAAGAGTCCCTAATGCAAGAGTTTCTAACAAGTAAATAAATAAAAGCAAAATCACCTATTTAAGATTCCTCAAAACATCTGGATAGACAGGCTGACAAAAACTAATAGGAAACCACCTACGGGGACTCCAGATCTGAATAAATACTGTCAGACCGTACTAGATATCTCCCTCCCAATGCAAGCAACTAATAGGCAGAAACACCAATGATTTAGAGTACGGTTCCAGTTGAGAATATTATTCGACACCTAAAGGGAAAGCTTACCTTTCTTTCTTTTAATAGTTTCTTATAGCCATTTGATCCAAGTGATAATAAAGTAATAAGGACATCTAAAGAAGGTGAAGCTGAAGCTCTTCCTGAAATAAGAAGGATACGTTACATTAAGGAGATTAAGGGCGGTGGCTTTGGAAATTAAGATTTATTACAGTAGCCAATGTACAAATGGATTTTTGTTTATTACTTTTTCTGAAAAGCAGTTTATTTATTTACCTGGATACATCTTGCTGATTTCCTGAATGAAGGAATCATTAAAGCCAGCAATTATAGCGCCACCTACTGGAACCATAAAATTTTTGTCCAAGCTCTGAACAAAAGCATCTATTCTACCAACTCGAGCCCCCTAGAATCAATATAATAGTACATATTAGTTGGAAAACAGACAACTGCTATTAGCAAATGAACACCATAACAAAAAATTGTATTGGGGTAATTAATATATTAGCCTGATTTAACCATTTCACAATATATACATGCATTGAATGTATATATTGTACATACATCAAATTGTACACCGTAAATATATACAATGTTTGTCAACTCTACCTTAGACTAAAAATAAACACTATTAAAACAATGCATAGAAATAAAAAACAATTGAAAATTTTTATTTCCTTTGTTATAGTGCCAATAAAATGTTTTTAAGTATTAAACCAAAATTTTTGATGGTGCTCCTTACATGTGGGACTTTAATTTACAACCTGCTTTCACACATAAATCATTTAATCTTCATAACAACTCTGTGAGGCAAACATGGTTTAAGTATCAGCTCAGGTGGGAACTTTAATGAAACGGAGCTTTACACCTTAAAATTGGGTAAGTGAGAATGAATTCATCCCTTGCCTCCCATCTGTACTCCTTTTTTGACAACGAATGTCTACAATGGGTCCTATAACTATTAAGTGGTTTTAAACACCCTCTGTGAGTTCAAGGGTGGCCACCATAACCTAATGGACTGTAGTCATCCAAGTTGCCAAAGAGTTAATTATACATGTGCCTCTCTTTAATGCTTGGACAATCTACTACCTATATGACCATTTTAAGCACTGAGATAACAAAAAAGAAAAGCAAAACTTTTAACATTACTTATTGGAAATTTCATTTGATTACTCTTGGCAATCCTAGAAGCAATGTTTCTATGTAACTCATACTCCCTAATATTATAAACTTAGATGATTTCATTCCACTGCAAATGAACTTCCAGTGAAAATCTAATATTCTGGTGAAAAATTGAATACTTGCCTACTAGAAATGCAAAACTCAGTTCTGGTCCCCATCCAACACAGTCTATGACCTTCTGTCTAATGTGCTTCAATTTTCTCCTCTTAAAAATAGAGATACTATCTAAATTACAACTAAGATAGTCTTTATCTGTAGCCACAGATTTTCAATCTGTATTCACAATCTGCATTCCTCTTAATATTATAACCATATTTGACCTTCATTTTCACACCTCACTATCTCAGGGAGAATAGAAGGAGGAGATAGCTGGCCTATCTAAGAGTCCAGATCCAGGCGTAGATGAAAGCAGCCAAAGCAGGAAAGAGGAGTGGCTGCTCTGGAGGCCATGATACAACTGTTCAAATCTTAACCTTCCTCTTCCTCTTCTTTCTAATTTCCTAATAAACCATGATCAGAGAAAAATCTCACCATATCACATGAAAACAGAAGCAGATAAGACTAACAGAATAAAAAATCCTGGAAAACATGTGAAGTAGTAGCATATAAAAATAAGTGGAACAGAGTTGCTTTTGAATTAACAGTAATGTCCAAGGCTTCCTGAGAGAAACAGGAATCTAAATTGGAAGCAGAAGTGCTGGAGGAACCAGTGCACCAGACTTTGCTAGAATCCTTCCATCACTAAAACACAGAAGGTATTCAAAGGGCAGCATACTCTGTGGCAAGAAAACAAACAGGCCAGACCCAATCTCAGAAGTGGTTCAGAGACCCCCTCTTTCAGCTACATAAGTCACCAGTATATGATCTAAAATTCACACTCAAAATACATCTGAATAAAACCATTTATTACCACCTTCACAGCTACTACCCTGGCCAAAGCCACCAAGAAATTTCATATGGGTTGCTGCACTAGCTTCTACGCTTGCCTCCCTACAGTCTGTTTCCCACATAGCACATCACTCTTTCCTGCTTGAAATCCTTCCACGGCCAACGATCCTATCAAGAATCAAATCCCAAACCCTTAACACACCTTAAAGCTCTACAACCACTGTTCACCTTGTTCATTATGGTTCAGCCATATTGGCCTCCTTGCTATTTCTCACACATTCCAAGCACACTCCTGCCTAAGAGTCTTGGCTGTTAGCTTCTGTCTGGAATCTAGAGAGCTTCAAAGCTTCCTCCTTCACGTCATTCAGAGCTCCACTCACATTCTTGAAGAGCGCTTCCTAGATCACACCATCTAATGATATCCCTCCCTCCCAAATACCTGAGCATTTATCCAAGACCTGTCATACTCAAGGTTTACTGTCTGCTTTCCCACAAAAAAAACAGAATGCTCCATGACAGTTAAAGATTTTGTTGGATTCACTATTTCATCTCCAGTTCCTACCCTCGTGCCTGGTACACAAGTAGGAACCCAGTAAACATTTGTTGAATGAAGTGACAATTAGGTCTGTGAATAAACAGTAGTAACGCCTACTTCCCTCAAGTTCTTAATAGGCAAAGTTGCTGCTTCCCACACTTTTGGAGTTTTACAATCCATTATGGCTCAAATAATTAGTCTCATACACATATTTTTGTGACTTTACTATATCCCTCTCCATTAATCTATTCTAACATCCATACTCCATGAATCTCTTAGTCATTGTAGTAAATATAAACAGAAATATAGGTTATTCAAAACTAACTTCCCTGGGGGCTACATGTGCATACAGAACACTCTATATGCTCAGTATTAAGGTATTCTGGGGTCTCTCCTTAAAAATAAAAAAAATTAAAAACATCTTAATAAAAATAAAAAACATTTTATAGTTTTTCTTCATATATTTATTGTAATATTATTTTCTCAAGAAAAGACTTACGGTATTAGCACTTTGTTTTTCAACAGAAAAATGGGACTTTGGAGTCACACTGAACTAGATGGGCTATTTTGTAGCTACAGACCCTGGGCAAGTCACTTAACCCCATTTAGTTTATTTCTCTGCGTGCAGAATGGGAAGTAGTAGTACACCTAAAATTGTTAGGTCTCAGTTAACAACTTTAAAAGCCTAGTAAGATGCCTGACACATGGAAAGTGTAGTAAATGGTAAATATTAACAATAAGGACTATTGAGATGAATTAAAGCTAACTGTAATTTTTTAGACTGTCATGAAACAGCAACCAGCACTCAATAAGACTCAAGTATTTATTTGATTTAAATCAATAGTGCCACAAACTCTTTTGGTGAACGCCAATTTGGGAAAAATAGAATGTTTATGTATTTGCTCTTTTTGTTTTAAAGGAATGTCCAATTTAATAAGTTCTCATGTTCAACAGCACAGTAAAGATACTACAGTTAACAACAACATATTGTATATTTCAAAATACCAAGAAGAGAGGATATGAAATGTTCCTCTCTTCTTGGTATAGCCTAAATACTCTGACTTAACCATCACATAATCTGTACATGTATCAAAATATCATATGCACTCCATAAATATATCCAAATATTATGTATCAAAGAAAAATTTTTAAAGGAATGTCAACTTTAGAAGGTAATACATTATCTGCAACAATGTCTGCATTTAAAAGTTTATTCACCCAACTTATAGTTTTATGCTTTGGTTAAAATGTTAGTAAAATCGCCTCACAAATGCAGAGAGGTAATGACAAAGCAGAGTATTGAAGATGCACAGCTCCAAGGGCAGCTTTCTTATCGTATTCTGGAGCTTTTTTTTTTGTCTTTTTTTTTAAAGAGATGGTCTCACTCGGTTACCCAGGCTGGAGTACAGTGGTGTGATCATCAGTCACCATAACCTCGAACTCCTACGCTCAATTAATCTTCCTGCCTCTGCCTCCCACATAGCTGGGATTACAAGAACACATCACCACACCCAGATTATTTTTTCCTAATTTTAGTTTTGTAGAGATGGAGTCTCACTTTGTTGCCCAGGGAGGTCTCAAACTCCTAGCCTCAAGTGATCTGCAAGCTTCGGCCTTCTAAAATACTGGAATTACAGGAGTGAGCCACTATACCCAGCCTCTTTTAGTTTTAATCTCTTCAAGTGCACCACCAAATTTTCTAGTATTTAAAAATATGTTATGAGTATCATTAAAATGATCATTATGAAGACTTTACAGGCATCTGGAGAGTACAGAAATATAATGTTAAAAAATTAAATGTACACAATTAATATGACTATGTAAAAGCAATATGCATATGAAACGAGAAAAAGTAAATATATAAATTGTTAAGGGTATTTCTTAGGGTTATAGTGTTATGAATTATCTTCTACTCCTTCCTCATTTTCCTAAACTTTTAGTAATGATGGTATTTGACTTTTAAAAGAAGAGAAGCTGCTAAAAACTACAGAGAAGAAGAGCAAGGAGGAAAGGGAGGGGAGGAATAAAAATCAATCACTGAAATAAAATGTTCTTCAAGATTTCCAGTGTAGAAAATTGTACACCCTTCCTCTATGACCATACGAGTTAGATACAATCTAGTATAGATTAAGTGAAGAAGCCTTAAAAAGTTAGGGTGTAACAAAAAGAAATACCAAGGAAATGGTAAACAGTCTTTCTCTAAACGTTTTAAGAAATCCTGACATGCCATGCCTACAATCCAAGCCACCTCTGGACTTGCTACATAAATTAATCCATTTCCTTATTGGTTTAATGCACCTTGAGTTGAGTTTCTGTTACTTGCTGCCAATGACATACTAACTGATACAAACTTCAGTAAAGAAATTAAGCAAACCAGCGATTACTATTTCATATAAACCACATTTATGTAAAAGATGATACTGATATACTCAAAATGACATAAAAGACAAAAAAATAACTAGATAGTTATCTATTGTGCTTCAGAGCATTTACCATATTGGAGCAGGCCACAGGTAATCTGTGAATAACTTATGCCCACATAACACAAATCACATGTATGTCAAAACTGAATATGTATATTAACATCATTACGCACACAAACTATGTAGCCCATATCATACATGCATAAATACAATACTTCATTTATTCACTGACTCTATTTAATAACCAGTTATTGATTGTCCATTATGTACCAAATTCTGTCTTAAGTATTGAGGGCACAGCAGTGAACAAAACAAAGTTCTACCTTCTACCCCCAACAGAACCTTAATTCTAATTACTGTCAATAACTAGACAATAAACAAACATTACATCAAGTGTTGATAAGTGTTCTGGAGAAAAATAGCAAAAAGTCAACAATTTTAAAAAGCATCATTATTTTATATGTCACTAAGAAAAAACATTACCTGTTAACATTGTAAGACACCACTGACTATAAGACATCACAATTTCAAATGTCAAAATGTAGAACACTACATCTTAAAATCAATGAACATGGTAAAAAAAGAGAGAGAGAGATAGAAAATGCTAGCAAGGGCTAGACACAGTGGCTCCCATCTATAATCCCAGCAATTTGGGAGGCCAAGGTGGGAGGCTCGCTTGAGCCCATGGGTTCAAGACCAGCCAGGGCCACATGACAAAACCTCATCTTTAGAAAAAATACAGAAAGTTGGCTGGGGTTGGTGGCGCACACCTGTGGTCCCAGCTACCCGGGAGGCTGAAGTAGGAAGATCACTTGAGCCTGGGAGGTTGAGGCTGCTGTGAACTGCAAATGCACCACTACACTCCAACATGGGCAACAGAGTGAGACCCTAATCTCAAAAATAGAAATAAAAAAGTAGAAAATGCTAGTGAGAAAGGGGAGGTGTTAGATAGGGTTTGACATGTATGTCAAAACTGAGTATATATATTAACAACATTATGCATATAAACTATATAGCCTGTAACATACCTGCATAAATAAACACAGTATTTCATTTATTCATTCGCTTGGTTCAGTAATCAGTTATTGATTGTCAATAATAACAATCACATATAGAGTTTCTGAGGAAGTCTCACTGACCTAAAGAAAGTTATGCAGCTCTCTAGAAGAGCAGTCCAGTGAGTGGGATAAGCAAGAGCAAAAGCCTGGAAATGCACACATACGACGAAATGGAAGAAAAGAAAGGCAGCAAGGGTGGTTGGAGCAGAGAAGGCAAACGGAAAGCAGTAGAAAATGAAATCAGTAAATCAGCAAAGGCCTTAATATACAAAGCCTTGCAGGCCATAGTTCTTACTATAAGTGACATGGGAAACACAGACATAATTTCAAAATTAGAACCTAAAACAAATGACCAGAATCTAGTTGATGCTTAAAAAATAATACAAAAACCTGCCAATTCCATAGCTATACTAGAATGTTTATAAATGAAGTCATTTCTAGCCTAAGATAATAAGGTACAATAATTCCTTAAATATAGAAGAAATCACATATTTTTAAAAATGGTATAATCTAGTATATTAGAAAAATGAGAATGAAACATTCTCAGAAAGTTAAAAGCTAAACTACTAAAGTATCTCTATGTTGATTCTAGTCTACTACCAAAGCTATCAGTCCAATTACCACCATAGTACAAAGAATAATGACTTTGACTGAGAGATTATCAGATGCAGATTCCTAATACTCCCTAAAGCAGATGGTGATAAATAACTGTTTTTACTCTATCAATTTGTAGAAAAAGTAACAATCCTATAATATGTGAAAATGAATTTTTCCTTGACATATATATCATTTTAAATTCTTACCTGCTGAATGAGGTGCATACACTTTGAAGACTGCACTCCATAAGCATTATTGACTATATGTGGAATGCCAAAATTAGCACAAATCACAGCCAGTTCTTCTAGTCTATAAACATAAATATTCAATAGAAAGGCATACTCACACTGTGCTTTATAAATGATAGTGCAGAAACTTAAAAAAAAAAATTAATAGTTATCCTTAATGTACACCAAGGGAAAAAACGATAAACACTGAGATTTCTATTGCAGTAAACTAGGAAATACATAGCAAGCTCTTTCGAATAAACCTAAAAAAGCTGTTAATGTTATCAATAAATGGAAAAAAATACAAAAATTTATGGAGATGGTAACTTTTAAATCATCTTAAAATTAAAAATTCCCTAAATAGAAAGCCAGAAGATTATTGATAATGACCCTCACAAGGTGGTATGAGCTTTTTCTCCCAACACTTTTGGTTGCTTACCATTCTGAAGCTTGTATCTGCAAAATAATTAGCAACTCTGGAAATCTTAAGAAATCTCACATTAAACATCTCATAAAATAAAAAATGCATTCTCAAATAGACTTTAATGTATTAAAAAATACAGAACATTAAAATGTGTCATTACCAAAATAACATTTTCCAACAACTTGAATACTGAGGAATCTTTTAAATAGCTACTGGTTTTAAATCCACCCTTATCTACTCTTACTTTTTCATTTTACACCTCTCATATTAATCTAATTTGACAGTCTAACTTTATGCAAAGTAAGGTAATAAATTTCAGTGAGAGCATAATAAATAGATGTTCTTTCACAAAGCCAAATACTTCTTGTGACTGAGCTCATCTTTAATAGAAATGTCCTCCTGCTATGAAAGTAAAACTAAATCCTATGTTTTAGAAAAGTTATTAAAAGTTTTCTCTCTAAAGTATAAAGAATTTGAAAGCATTTTTATACAAGTAAAGTCCTTTCCAACAGGATATATTTCAAATATATAGTCTGAATTACCTATTTACGCATAACACATGTTCTTTACCTACTAGATGTCATTAATATATTGCTAACTATAAGGAGGAATAATACTATTATGTTCATCTGTCACAAGTTTTCTTTTTTTGTCCAGTTTGCCTCAGACCAAAAGCGAGTTATCAATTTGCTTCCTTGAAGTCTCATGAACTCAAAACTCATTTTATCACTCATTTTTACAAACCCTACAAATAGACACAAAAATCATTTTTGTTACTTCAAACTAATCAGATGATTTTTTTTTACATAACAGACCTTCTGGGATACACAGAAGTATTTTCTTCATAAAATAAAGGGTGCATGTTCTAATGAAAATATTCCTTAATAAAGGACTTCTTTGAAAATAAGGCTCTATAACACTACATTCTATTTAAAAAATTAAAAAAAATCACTTGTGAGTAGTTTTAAATAATCTGAATTACTTAGATCTGTTAATGGTTAGGGTGTGTTTCAAAAAAGTATTTAAATGAAAGAAGAAACAGAAAAAATATTTTTCATATGAATCAAACTGTTTTCTAACTTAGAAGCCAATGTAAGGTGTTTATCAGTTAGAAGAAATACTCTTCTTTTTTGTAACATTTCCTTTAAGTGAATTTCCTCCACAATACTTTTTGTCTGATTAAATAACTAATAAAAACAAAATGTATACTGCACCCAAAAAATTAAGACTATAAAGGAATAAAGCTTGATGTAAAAAAAATCAAAACATAGTTTTAAAACTTAATAAAGTCAGAAATTCAAACATTACTGTGCATCACCCTTTTCCTACTTCACTCCTACTCAGAAATATTCATTACACAACAATGACAAATTAAAATTTTTCTAACTGATAAAAAACTGTATGAAATTTTTTCTAAAGGAGATAATACAGGTAGAACACTTAACACTGTGCCAGGCATACTATAAAATTCAAAAGACATTAGTCAAAATGAAACAAAAGGAAAGTATCCACAAGGATAAATAATCCAATTAATACAAATATCCATATGCTGTTTTTCAAAATGTGATTTCTATCACATTAAAAATTTTATAGATATCAAAACCATCACTAAAAAAAGATGCGTATTTAATATTTCAATACAAATTTGAAATCTGATTGGTAAGTGATGAATAAACCACAATAGCATATGCAAAGTAATCTTAAAATAGAGTTCGCAGGCTCATGAATGTAACAAGGTAAATTTTTAAGAGCCTAGTTTAAAAACTGTCTCCTACAATCTGCCTATAAGATAATAAAAGCCAACATGGCATTCATCACTGCCAAATAATGTGATTCCATGAATTAAAACCAAAGTATAACTTTATGCTACAAGAAAAGTCCAAAGTCAATATAGTTCTTACAAATTATTACCACTTCCATTCAAAATGTTAAAATGAACCAAAAAAAATTGTAGTCAAAACCAGAAATCTTATTACCAAACCTGAGTCTATTACATTTGCAGAATAAAAATCTGTGACTATCCTTTAGAAAAGTAAACATTTGCTTTCTTTCTTTTTTGCTTTTTTTTATGTTTATATCGTTCCCAAAATGTAGACAATGACAACCACTATGCACATGTAAGTATACATCTGAGTTAATCTTCCAATTACAGAAATTTGAAAGTGAACAACCCTAAATATTTTTTAATTAACACTGATAGCAATGAAAAGAAGTAAACCCAATATTTATCTTAGAAAAGAAGCTTCTATTAAATAATAAGAAAAAAGATGCTAAGAAACCAGAAACAGGATAAAGAGCAAGAAAACAAAGATGGCCTGCATCTACTCGGTGATAAAGGGCGCTCCCAACCCATACTAGTTGTTTTCCTTGTTCTATTTCAAATGTTTATTTTCCCAAGCCACTCCCCTATTTCTCCACAAGGTCAATCTGTTCTCTTAGAACAGGCCATTCACCTATTTACTACGAAGTGTTATTTAAGCATATTTGAGAATTAGTATATCATACTTTATTTAAAAGACTGATAAACAGCTAAAAGACAATATTCACAGATCATTTACCTATCAGGCACCCTCGGAGCAAAACAGGATGTAGTAGAATGAATACACAGAATGTTATCAGGCCCAAGTTCCTGGACTTTAGCCTTTACTGCTTGCAGGTCTGTACGCAGCTCGTCACCTTCCAAAACATTTTCTATCACCACAGGCTCAAAACCTAACCAACCAGAAAACAAAATGTTAGTGTGAACTAAAATAAGGGAAGATCCTGAAACTCTAGGAAGCATGCTATTTTACACAAGAACTCTTTAATATTTTTGTTGGTAGATTAACCTTCCTCTGGTAATAAACATGCGGCTCACTTCTGGTATTAGTCAAAGGAAGGTCAAAATAATGTGAAGGACAACTACACAATTTTAGCACCATATGTCTATTTAACACTTCAATATGACAAGAATGAATTCTGGAAAGTAAGGAAAATAAAAGTTAAACAGATATCTATAGAAGTAATAACACAGACACTGATAACAAAAAGGATCACTTTAATCCAGTTCGATTTCAATCCACAGAAAAGTAAGTCCACTCATTCTCTGGCAATATTTGTTTTATTTTAAAATTCACTTTATTTCAGACAGGACATAAATAATAATATAATTCAATTACTGAAACAAATCACAATCATCCACTTAATGTTTTATCTCCAAAGAAAAACATAATAAATTTCAGCAGCCTAAGGGTCACTGATTCATCTCACAGCCTACAAAAGCCTTCTATTAAAACAAAATGTATACTGTAAATTTTTCATAATTTAAAGATAAAAATTGTTTTCACACTTTCAATTAAAACAGGACGCTTAACTAGCATATAAGCAAAGGTCCCTCAACAAGTAATAATTGAGTAATATTTTATGGTAGATATTTATCCATAAACTTAAAAGTTACATAAAGCAATACAAACACTAAATTTTTTTACATATATTTTACCACAATTTTTTCTTTAAAAAAAGCAATAGGGTACAGATTTAGTTTATTTTTCACTTATCTATATTTATATAAGAAGTCTGAATTTTCTAATTGTGATGTTTAACACATTATATATGACAGTTCTCTTACCTGCAGTGATCATGGATTTAAAGCAGGACTTCTGGTCTATTCGTGGCCATATAATATACTTTGCCTTTGGTCTTTTGTGTCGTAATGTTAAGAAACATAGGGTTAGACTCATACCAGTTGCCATAGGAACTACAAAGCAGTTGGCTACTGTATGGGCACCTACAAATAAGAAGCAAAACGGAAATCTGTTATCCCACTAAATACCCAGCACCCTTCTTGAAGAAATAATATACTTCATCTACAAACTAATAAAAGTTGTAGCCCTATTGCTTCTGTTTCTGTACTCACTCCCAGGAAGTTCAATGCCAAATTCAACTTCTGGGCTTATGGCTCTGATTTTCTATCTTATTCTAAGATATTTTATTTTTTAAAAATACTCTTTTTTGGAAAAGGGCAATAATAAAGGAAATGTGTCAATGGTGTGTTGTGTGTCCAGTCAGCCAAAAGTATTATGATTAAGATAGTACATACCAGCCAGCTTGATAATGTCCAGGACCAAAGAATTGGTAATTTTGTTCAAAAGGCTAGAGCCTGCAGCTTTTGGTTGCACAGCAGAAATATCACCCGATCGTCCAATCCCATGAATGAACCTAAGCAAAAAATGAGCCAAAAACTGGGCAAATACATTCAGCATTCTAAGTAATACAATGTACAAGTACGCAAATAAAATAACCAAAAAAACAACAGGAGCAATATTTGGCTGTTACAGATACATGTTGTAAACTATTAACGATGTGGAACTTAAATTGAAACAACTTTATCAATCATGCTGTGATAGCTGGTTTCCAAAGGCAGCCACCATCAATTCTTTTTCTCCCTATGCCCACATGCTACTCCCACACCAAGTGATGGTGTCTACTTCCCCTACTGAATCTGGGCTGACCTTAATGACTTGCTTGGCCAGGAAGAATCTAGCAGAGTGACTGTGTGAAATTTTCATGCTAGGCAAACCTTCAGATGACTAAACTCTCAGCTAGTATCTGACTGCAACTACATGAGAATCCCAAAGCAATACTCACCCTGCTGAAACCAGTTAATCCAAAGAACTATGAGAGATAATAATAAACAAATGTTTTCAGCCACTTAATTTTAGGGCAGTTTGTTCTGTAGCAATAGAAAACTGGAATATATGAAACATTAAATTATCTTTTTTCTTTCCTTTTCCCCTAATCACATAGTGGACTAAGTTCCAATGAAGATAAGCTGATGTTCAAATATTGCCTTCATTTTAAAAGAACTATATGCTCCTAGAAAATCAGAGTGCAAATCTACTCATTTTAAATCAGATGATATTATACATTGTTTAGATACATCTGAATATTCCTTAAAATAAAAAAAAAAACCCTTTTGTAATTTGAGTAATTTCTGATTGACAGTAAAACATATCAGAATTTCTGCACAGGGGGATTATCAAAGAATACTAGTGTTGTACTTCCTCACCACTGAAATCTCATGTACAAAACATTTGTTACATATATTACCCACCATGTTATCAGCAAACTGTTAACTGAAATTTTCATCTGAATTAGGCACTATCATCAGTTTTGACTGCAGTGGTTTTGACTGCAATATAAATTCTACTAGGCCCAGGAAATTTTCATTATAATATAAAAGCATGGAAGACAGTAGTTTTATTTAAAAGAGTTTACACTTTACAGAAAGGTTAGTGGACAAAGAAATAAGTGATCATATTTGGAACAACTACCAATTAAATTGTTAGTTTAAATGAATTGTTAGAATAAATGAAAAGTTTTCTTCAATAACGCAAAAGAGAAAAGTCACTTAATAATCTATTATACTTATTGCAACAGAGAGGTATTTATAAAATGGGATGCAGTTTAAACACAGTTTAAAACAAAGTTTAAAAGTTCTAACTATAAATCATTCTCAAAAAAACAAAAACCCTACCAATGTTAGAAAAGAAACATGGAAAACTATAAACAGCCTTAACGGATTTTAAACTTTTAAAACCAGATATGTTTATCAGGGTAACAATTCCTAACAAAACGTATAGCCTGTGTTGTTCACCCAGAACCTTACAGGGTAACCCTCATATATTTTTAGTCTATTGTCTTTGAAAAGCACTTGCTGAGATAAAATTGTTTCCATCTCCCTGTTGCATCTGGTTTACATATCCATTTGAGCAGGGGAGAAGTGGTTTACAAACAGACATTTGATAATCTAATAAGATGAATACTGCTGTCATTGTTTTGAACCCAAAATAAATAAACGATAGGCGACCCGTACTACTTAAAAAAAGATACCTGTAATGACGACGAGCAACTAATGCGGATGCAACTCTCCCTTCCCTTTCTCCCACACCACAATTGCCTAAGAAATTGTTGCTGTCCATGATTGCAAGTTCATGTAAAAAGAGTTCAAGTGTACTTTCATCCCAGCCATTCTCTGGACATTTGCCCTTAAACAAAAAAAAAAGTATGATTATATTTAATAAAACTATGGTTCTCTAGAAAACAACAGGAATACATTTTCACTTTTTAATGTGTATTTTGCCATGCTCTTTGTTTGCTAAAATTCAGGCATAAATTCAGCACTATATAGAGACCGCAAATAGACAAAAAGTTTGTACATTTGATTACAATTATTAATAGGTTTGGAAAAGTGATGATAAATGCATACGATGACATTTACTCAGATATTTAAATTTTCATAAGTGAAACTAACTGAAAACCAACATGCCCCAACCCCGATGAAGATGCTTCAAACCAGGGCGTTATGATTGGGGGGTGGGGCGTGGAAGAGAGCAGTGGCTGTCAAACTTCAATTAAATATTGTCTCACGCCTGTAATCCCAGCAGTTTGGGAGGCCGAAGCGGGCGGATCACTTTAAGTCAGGAGTTTGAGACCTGCCTGGCCAACATAGTGAAATCCCGTCTCTACTAAAAACAAAAATTAGCCGGGTGTGGTGGCACACGCCTGTAATCCCGGCGACTCGGGAGGTTGAGTGAGGCACGAGAATCGCTTGAACCCGCGAGGCGGAGGTTGCAGTGAGCCGAGATTGCGCTATTACACTCCAGCCTGGGAGAAAGAGCGAGACTTTGTCTCAGAAAAAAAAACACACACACACAACAAAACTTGCAGTGAAATTAAAATTCAGGAACGCAGACAGGAGGGACGGAAGACCCGTGAAGTTCCGCGGAAACCTCGTAGTTCGAGTTAGCATACAGAGGTCTACAAACACCTTATGTGCTCTGAGTCCTACAGGGTGGTGAAAGACGGAGGCGCGAACTTTGCCCTTCCGCAGAAAAAAAAAAAGTAAACTGGAACTTTCCCTCACTTTTGCATCCCGAAGTTAGAAACAGCGGGAGTCAAAACCCCTACCCCAACGCCCCCTCCTAAGAACAGCCTTTGTCTTTCACTGGCTTTGGCAAGGCTGAGAAGGCACAGACCGCAGTCAGTCAGCGAGGACGAGCCAAACTGAGACAGACTCGGGACTAGTCTCAAGCAGCAAAGAGCTTCCGAAGAGGAAACACCAGGAGGGACGCCGGGTGGAGCCTGAGCCCCGGGGTCGCGGCGGCTGGGGAGGGGACCGACAGCTCGGTACCTTCTCCAGAAGCAACCGTATGAGGTGCTCATGCGAGCGGCGGGCCTCACAGCCCTGCCTCACGTAAGCCGGCGACACCAGTCGCTCGCCCGCCGCGAAGCTCTCGCGGTTCATGACGGCGGTGGCGACCGTGGTCAGTGGGAGAACCAGCTCCACACACCAGGGACACGACAGAACCAGAATGCAACTCGCCGCCTGGACGGTACGGCAGCGCCTTGGGACAAAAAAAAAAACACAACAAGCCACCAACCACTTCTCGCTCCTGCACATGCGCAGATCGTCTCAGATGGCGCGAAAGGAGGACGTTGGAATATTTGAGCATGCGCAAGGGAGCCCGCGCTTTTCGCTGACTTCGGGCAAAGGATGAACTGCAATTAGCCCCGCCCCGCTGCAGCTGATTGGTCTAGTTAAACCCTGGTATTCCTGACAGGAACTTCAAGAAAGGATTTTGCGCTTGTGCAAATCCGGCGAGCCGAGTAACGACCAGATACATGGGGTCTTCTAGGTTGTTCTGTGTTCCAGTCCTGTTGGATGGTTGAGATCTGTGCAGAGTTTGTGCTTTTGCCTTATTTAAACTGATTGTCAGATGCCAAACAGTTCCACACTTATTACTGCCTGACAATCCCATAGGAAATAACAGTGCCCCGCTCCTTTTCCCCTTTGCACTACTCAATGTTTAACCATAGCACTTACCACTCACCACGTGACATGCCAGGCGTTCGTTCACACACACACCCACACACACCCGTGAATGTAAACTCTCTAACCTAACGGCAGGGACTTGGTTTTTGCTGCAGTGCCCTCCACCCCAGGCACCTAAAACAGAATAAAGCAAAGCCTTAAAAAATCGATAATGAATTAACGAATTACTTTTGACCGTTCTGAAACTGTCCCCAAGAACATTTTGTAAAATTGATTAAGGGGGAAGAAAAATTCAAGTAGGCTTACAGCTGCTATTATTAAGCCAGCTTGCCTTATGGCCGACTTTCCTGTAACTGATTGCTATTTACTACCCTAGAAGAATGTGGCCCTTGTCACAAGACTCTTCATTCTTTTTCTGTTTTATAGATAAAATCTAAGACATTGTGAGAAGGTAAGCTTTCTGTTTGCTTGGCTTCTTTAGGTTCTGCAGAACAACAAAACTAAGGATGCCAGCTTGTCTGGAAGGCCCAATAAAAAGCTGATTCTTGGAGAAATGCAGTTGTCACATCCTGATGATTTCATCCCCTTACCCCTATAAATTGATGACCCCAAGTTTTCCTTTCACTGTCCAGAAACCCCCTTAAAAACCTTTGCCTAGAAGCCCTTGATGAAATGGATTGAAGCTTGAGAATTCTTCCTGTTTCCTGGCTTGTAACTTGTGATTATTAAACTCCTTCTCTGCTGCAACCCCACTATCTGTATATTGGTCTGTTCCTGCACAGCAGGCATAGAAACCTGGCAGTCCTGTAACAATTCAACAACCTAGAGGTTTATTGCTGGAGATCTCTGCCTTCAGTTGCCTTACAGTCTTCATCTTATGTGAGCCTACGGTAATTTCTGACATTGCTCTCACTTGGTGGTATGCCCACTTGCACTGATTCACATCACTTGCAAGAGATGATTGTTAAGTGTTCAGTAACTTTGCGAGCTAGTTTTTAAATACAGCCACTCAAAAATTAAATTATATTAAAATCAAAAGTAAAAATACTCAAAATCCATCACTTCCGAATTATTTTACTCCATTTTACTATTATGTATGCTCTTCAGGTTATTTACATGCGTTTTATCTATATGGTGGAAATTCAATATAATGTACTACTGCACATCTTCCAACTCCACTTTTGATGATGTCATGTTGGCCACGGTGGGAGCATTTACACCATGAAAATCAGTAAACACTGCAAATCAAGCCCTTACCCTCCAATCCACTCCCCTAGAAGTCTGTTGTTCACAATGTACCAGCTCATCACTGTTTCTACTGTGTGTTCCCAGGGCATCCAGCTATTAATATACATCAGTCTACTTATGATATTTGTTGAATTGCATTTCAGTTGTTAATTTTCTCTCTCAACTAGACTGTGAGCTTCTAGTTGACAAGGGCTATATTGATACCTGTGTTCAAAGCCCAGCACTAAATACATAATAGGTGTTTGATAAATATTTGTTGAATGACATAGACCACTTAGCTACATAAAACTAAACAGAAAGGTAAACCACAAAACAACAAGAATTTTGCTTACTTTCTAAAATGAATATTATCTTTTAGACTTGCAGAAAGTTGAGTTCTTATTCTCAAAATGCAACTATTTTTGCAACTTCTTTGGAAAGGCCTTCAAAGCTGCTTTGTCAATCACATGCAAAATGTGCAAAAATCCCAAAATTAACCTCATTACTAAATGGACTGCTAGGTTTTTGAGCCAGCTTGTTCTCTCACCTTATTCACCATCCTAATTCAGAAAAATGTTTGTGTGTTTCCAAAAATTAACTAACCATCATCAAGATATGCATTTGTTAAAAGTATTCCAAAGATGCCAGCTTTGGAAGAAATTTCAAGAGAAGTATTCCAAAATTATTTTCGTCCATTCACCACCCAACAACTATTTATTAATTACATATTATTTTTATTTATTTATTTATTTTTTTTTTTGAGACGGAGTTTCCCTCTTGTTACCCAGGCTGGAGTGCAATGGCGCGATCTCGGCTCACCGCAACCTCTGCCTCCTGGGTTCAGGCAATTCTCCTGCCTCAGCCTCCTGAGTAGCTGGGATTACAGGCATGCGCCACCATGCCCAGCTAATTTTTTGTAGTTTTAGTAGAGACGGGATTTCACCATGTTGACCAGGATGGTCTCGATCTCTTGACCTTGTGATCCACCTGCCTCGGCCTCCCAAAGTGCTGGGATTAGGGCAGCATCAGAATAATCTCATGGTCTTTACGAGATGAAGCATCATTTAAAATAGGTCCAGAACACACAGGTTTAAATTCTGCTAGTGTCACTAGTTGTATAACCTTAAATACATTACTCAAACTTCCTGAGCTTTGCTTTCCTCAGCTGTAAAATAGGGATATGAAAGAGGCAGTTACTATGATTAAATGAGAGGTAATTGCTCAATGACATCTTCTTGATAGACTGACTATACACATGGATAACGGCCAGATCATATATGATAACAGAACTCTCACCCACAACCTGTTTAGCAACCAGCCTTCCAAACCACCACCACTGCGGCAATCAGCCAAGAATGGTTAAGTCTTGGACAATGACTGCTAGCTTCCCTCTTTTATTACTGCTTCTAACTTAAGGCCAACCAGAGAAGGCCAAATAGGCTCCTTTAAAAAAATCACATAAGGGGCCGGGCATGGTGGCTCATGCCTGTAATCCCAGCACTTTGGGAGGCCGAGGTGGGTGGATCACGAGGTCAAGAGATCGAGACCATCCTGGCCAACATGGTGAAACCCCGTCTCTACTAAAACTACAAAAAATTAGCTGGGCATGGTGGCACGTGCCTGTAATGCCAGCTACTCAGGAGGCTGAGGCAGGAGAATTGCCTGAACCCAGTAGGCGGAGGTTGCAGTGAGCCGAGATCGTGCCATTGTACTCCAGCCTGGGTAACAAGAGCGAAACTCTGTCTCAAAAAAAAAAAAAAAAAAAAAAAAATCACATAAGATGCCCTGTTTCTAGTCAGGCAACCTCTAGTTTCTCCTTGCCAACAGCTCCAATCAGCACACCATAATTCTTCCCTTTACCTGAATCTTTCACTATAAAGCTTTCCCACTCTCCTGCCTGCCTTTGAGACTCTGACAAACACAAGTGATGGCGGCTGACTCCCTTCTCTAACAAGCCCTGATTTTCTACAGTTTTCCCAAAGACTCCACTGAGACATGGTCTGTGCTGTCCATGGCTGTGGACCTCAGCCTTCGGCCACTTGTGCCCACAGGGGCTCCTTGTGCCTCGTTGCTATGGCTTGTCAAGTCCATGCCAACATGGTAAGTCAGTGGTGGCTTGGAACTCCTCCCTCTTTGCCTTGAGTTCCTAAACTATTCATTTGAAGTTTGATATTTGGATTCTGTTATTGGTTACTGTTTTCATCCTTAGTGGAATCAGGCAACTCCTTTTCATCCTTTGTGCTGTCCTATGTACTTCTCTTTCGTATTGTGCTGTTTAAAGTGTTTCCCATAAGAAGGAGAATCCTAGGATTAGAACATGGTCATGGGCCCTACAACCCTGTTGTTCAAGCCAGTTTCACAGATCGATGAGTTTGCAGTTCTCACTAGACTACATCCATTTGGACAAACTTTGTTGTGAGTCACCAATAAAACTGGATGAGGTTCTCCCTTCATCTTGATTTTTTGTCCTGTGGGCTTGCTTTTGATCCAAAGAAAGAGGTTATTCTGAGATTCTTCCTGCCAGGGGGCACAGATTGTCCAGTCTGTGTCCAAAAGGGGCAAAAATCAGGCTGGGTGCTGAGACAAAAAAAGCAGAGCATAACTTTCAACATGGTAGCCAGCCCTCATGGGGTGTTCTAAGTCTAAATTGTCTATGTCCTCTCCTTCACCAGGAAAAACTTCTGCTTCTTATACATACTCTCATTACAATCCTAATGCTTGTGCCTATCTCTCTAAGTGGCATAACTTCAGCAATGAGGAGTTGGGCCTTCAGTAGCCACTCTGGGGACCACTTGACTTGAACAAAATTTTTTATTTGATGGGCAACTTAGAAAAGAAAGGGAATTAAGATTTCTTAGGCCTCACGGGCAACAGTTTTTGCGCGATACACAGAGGGCTCCACAGGAAATTCTGATTCAATAATTATTCCACTAAATCATGCTTTGGCCAAAGCTAACAGGCAATTTGACAAACATAAGCAACAACAACCTAGACTCATTTACCAGTAAATCTTCCCCTTTGGGTTGGCCCCGTATATCCAGATGTCCCCCTTCATCCCTTAGCCTTCTGATCTCTCTCTTTCTTCACTTTCATCAACTCTCCCCTTCTCTTCCTCTTGTCCAGGCCTCCTGCATTTTCTCAACAACTCCCCTAAAACTCCAGAATGTCGGTTGCTTCTAAAGATCCATCTCCCCTCAAAAGCAAGGTATTCAGGCAACTGCAGAATTTAAACTTTGCACCCAAGATGAATTAAGAGCAATAATCAAGGACTTCTCTACTTCCAAACAAGACCAGCAACTATTTGTAGAAGAATTTAGGATTTATTTGAGTTCATATGATTCAGGGTTACCTAACCTAAATATATCAATGTATATATATATTGGCTAGATCCTCAGGTGTTAAATCTCAAATTTAAAGAAAAGCTGGTTGGACTGACATGGGTAGGGATCTACAAAGATCACTCTTTCCCTGATAAACTTAGAATCTGAGAGAAAAAAAAAAAAAGCCCTAAAAAGGAGAACAAAGTCTCCTAAACATTTTCTATAAAAATCTGTTGTACCATAATTCAATAATGCAAACCAAGACAAGATGGAATTATAGGAGATTTTCACAATAGACTATAATATACCTCCTTACAACATTCGAGAGTTAACAAAGGTGCCACTGTAACAGCAGCCCTTCCATCTTATTTTGTCAATGGAGTTAAACCCGAAACTAGAAGCCTAATTCAAAAGTAGAATTTGAATGGGAAATAGCTCTTTACCTGAACTAAATACCTATCAGAACATTTTGAAAGGGCTTTAGAATAAAAATGACACAAGACACAAAATAAACTTTTGAAAGGGCTTTAGAATAAAAATGACACAAGACACAAAATAAACTATGGTCTTACAGATCAAACAGCTAAGTGGCCCTCTTCCCACCAGCCATTTTGACAAGGACACGTACAGATATTGTAAACCAGAAAAAAAGATTGTACTATCTTATACAAGAAAAACCAAGACAAAAAAAAATCCCTCAATCCCAATCAATGAGAGTGTTCTCAGAAGAAGAAAAATGCTCCCAATATTCTGCCTTGCCCTTAAACGCTCAAATGAATTAACTATACAGATGATGCTATAGTCTGAATGTGTTTCCCAGAATCTATATGTTGGAAACTTAATCCCCAAGGCAAATGTGTTGGGGAATGGGGACTAGTGGAAGATATTTAGGTCATGAGGGTGCTACCACAGGAATGAATTAGTGCAACTATAATAAGAACTTGCAGGATTAAGTTCATTCTTTTTGCTCCTCTGCCATGTGAGGACACAACATTTGCCCCCACTTGCCCTTCCACCTTCTGTCATGTGAGCATGCAGCAAGAAGGCCCCTAACAGACACCAGATACCAGCACCTTGATCTTGGACTTCCCAGCCTCCAGAACCATGAGAAATACATTTCTGTTCTTTATAAATTACCTAGTATTCTGTCATAGCAGCATAAGTGAAGAAAGATGATCAATCTCATCAATTCCTTGTAGGTACAAGTGCTGCTCTTTCTGCATTAAACTTCTCCACCTTTGCTGAGCCTTCTCCTTAGAGCAAGCATACACACAAGTGATAGGTCTCTCAAATAACCCACAAATTTTTCCCGTCTCCCAGCCCTTAACTGTAACCCTTGGGCCCTTGAGTGAAAACATCCCTTCCTGCTCTGTGAAACTACCCCTGCAAATTTAATAGCCCCCTCTTTGCAAATAGAATCATAATATTAAGTGCACAAGACACAATTGTTTCTTAAAGTTCCAGAAAACTCCTCTATTCATAAGCAAGTTGTGCCTACTGTGGATACATATTTGCCTCCTCCATTATATTTGATACATAACCGCACATGAAGGTCTTGACACTGTACCTGACATTCTGTGGCCTTAAAAGTCCACTGACATAGAAAAAAAAAAAATAACGAGTAGAACCTGAAAAGCACATATCTTGTACCAAACTGTTACCCAGTCAACCCCAATATCCCTTGAAGACAGAGCAAAGGAAGGTTTCAAAGCTGCATTTGAAGGCCTTATATCTAATGATCTTTTCAAAACCTGCACTAGCAATTGTAACACTCTAGTCTTGCCAGTAAAGAAACCAAATGGATGAGAATATCAACTTTTCAAGACCTCAGGACAATCAACAAAACTTTTGTTCCTTGCTTCCCAGTAGTACGTAACTCAGATACCATCCTGGCATTAATTCTACCTGAAGCCACTTGTTTCGCTGTAGTGTATTTTTGCTCTGCCTTTTTTTTTTTTGAGGAGGGTGTGGGGGTGGCTATGCCTCTAGACCACTCATAGGACAGTCAGTACCTTTTATCTTTCATCTGGAGAAGATAACAATATACCTGGACAATCATGCCTCAGGGTTTTATTGAAGCCCCCCTCCTGTTTTTCCCAATTCCTCAAACACCTCTTAAAAGATCTAAATTTCTCTTGTGATTCAGTTCTGACATCACATGTAGATGATCTGTTTCCTTGAGAGAAAAAGAAAACTTGTAAAAGGGCTCCATTTACTTGCTCTCAGCTTTAACAGAAAAAGAACAAAGCTTCAACAGATGCATTTCAACTTTCCAAAGTACAATTCATTATTTAGGACATGGTATGTCTAAGGAGGGAAAAACATTCTCTCATTAGGCAAGAGATTATCCAAACTTATTTTAGACCTCTCACTAAATGACAAGTGATAGGACTTGGTTTAACTAGATATCACATACAAATTTTTCTGAGATTGTGACATCCCTTTACGAATTGACTCAGACCTCAGGGAGAGACATTTTCTTCTGGGAACCCAAATATGGAATAGGCCTTCTGTAACCTTAAGAAATTTCTTCAGCAGCTTCTTTAACTGAGCATCCTTAACTACAAAAATCCCTTTGATCTATTTATGTATAAGCTATATGGACAAGCCCTTGGGGTTTTAACTCAACTTGATCAGAACTATCAAAACTCATAAGTTACTATATATAGCCCTACCTTTGATCTGGCTGCAAAGACTTTCCTCTCTTATCTGTGTCAAAAGCTGCTATTAAGAAAATAACAAAAATCGCTTGTCCATACTTCTGCTGAAATAGTTCTAGGTTCTCCTCTTGATCTCATGGCCCCTCACATAGTACTGATGTTACCACTGACTGAAAACACACAACATTTTTCAGCCAGCTGGTTAACTTATTAGGATATTGCTACTCTCTTCCTCTCACATTACATTCACTACTGCAGCACCCTGAATCCTGCCACTCTTCTGCCCCTAACCAGAAGGGGAGCCTCACAATAGTCTCGCCTTGGGAAACTTTGTGTATTCATATTTACCGGAGACTCCGAGTGAGAACCCTGACCTAATACTATTTGTTAATGGATCATACCTCAAAACTGAAACTGGCCGAGGTAGGCAAATTGCTTGAGCCCAGAAGTTCAAGACCAGCCTGAGCAACATAGTGAAACCTTGTCTCTATAAAAAGAAAAACATTAGCTATGTAAGGTGGTGCATATCTGTAGTTTCAACTACTCAGGAGGCTGAGGCAGAGGATCTCTTGAGTTCAGGAGGCCAAGGCTGCGATCATGCCACTCCACTCCAGCCTGAGTGACAGGGCAAGATCTTGTCTCAAAAACAAAAACTGAAACTGGAGTTTATCTAGCAGGATATGGTATCACTAATTACTCTTTAGAATATAGTCTTCTACCTGGGTAAAAATCAGCACAAATCCAGAACATCATGCATGAATATTATACCTTGTCAATTAGTTGAAGACCAGAGAGTAAACAAACGTACAGAAAGCAAATATGCTTTTGGAATAGTACATGACTTTGAGATGTTTTGAGGAAAAAAAGGGAGTTTCTCATCTCTGCGAAACTCCCAGCAAAAATAGACAACAGGTTAAGGAACCTTTCGATGCACTCCTGTTTCTTTGAGTGGTGGCCATTATAATGTAAAGGCTCATGCAAAAAGAGAAAATATGAAAGATAAAGGAAATGCTCTAGCAGATCATTGTGACAAACAAGCAGCCTTAACCAGTCTTGCCTGAGCCCTCAGAGGATAAATCTCTGGAGGTACCCAAAGAGACAATTATAAAATATCAATTTTGGTGGGCACGGTGGGTCATGCCTATAATCCTAGCACTTTGGGAGGTCAAGGCAGGTGGATCGCCTGAGGTCAGGAGTTCAAGAACAGCCTGGTCAACATGGCGAAACCCTGTCTCTACTAAAAATACAAAAATTAGCCAGGCGTGCTGGCACATGCCTGTAATCCCAGCTACTCAGGGGGCTGAGGCAGGAGAATTGCTTGAACCAGGGGGTGAAGTTTCAAGTAACTTCTCCATGAATTTCTCCATCATGGTACAGACAAATTGCTTACTTCCTTATATGGACATTAGTTGGGAAACTTGAAAAAGACAGCTGAGGTTATTTTGGGGTCATATGTCACCTGTCAACACATAATCCTGAAAAATCTGTAAAGGTGGGACATGGCCAAAAGCCAAGGCCTCAACAGCCCTTTCCACACCTTCAGATGGATTTTTTAAATGTTTTAAATCTATGTCCATTTTCAGAGTATACTGCAGCATTTCTCTTCCAAAAAGCTGCAGCCCTTACAGTCTCTAAAGAGCCACGTCATTTTATGTTTCCAACCTGGGACATAACAATTTTTATATCAAATAACTAAAGCATGCACTTTATGGGAACTATTATAAAATAACTCTGTAAGGCATTACCCCTTACTCAAAACTACACTATCCTTGCCACCCACAATCTTCTGGACAGATTGAAAGAACCAGTGGCATCCTTAAATTTTAATCAGCAAAATTTTCAGAAATCTTTGAGCTCCCTTGACCAAAGATACTCCCACTTTCACTAGCCTTTATGGTTACGTGGTCCATTATTCCCCTGGGACTATATCGCCCTATGAACTGGTAACTAGAAGACCCATACTTGAGAGATTTCACTTTAGATGATAGACTCTGTCCTGCTGCACACAAAAATGACAATATTTCAAGGAACTCATGTACCATACCCAGGTCTATCACCAAGACCATTATGCCGGTATCCCCACAACATCTTCCTAAACAGCCTCTTCATGATCTTCACCAGGAAATTTTACATATTTGGAAGTGACATCAGAAAGAAGCTGTTCTTGAACCTCATTGAAAGTAGCCTTATCTAGCACTGTTAATAGCAAACACAATAATGAAACTCCAAGGAGTCAATCCTGGGTTCACATTTCACAACTAAAGAAGTAATTCAGAACTCTATACAACTGAAAGGCTAATCTAAAAAGATACTTCAAACTAAGGATTCTTAGAGATCCTCTAGAAGAAGGCAGTCTTCTAAAGTTGGTAGCTGACTCTCAGAACCCAAGACCTTCAGAAGAAGCTGATGGCCTAAAGTATTGGGCAGCTTCCTCCCAAGACATTGAACCAAGATCTCTAATTCTTATTTTGTTCTTTACCTGCTTGCTTATAATCATTCTTTTCCTCATTTTATATAGAACCCTGGCTTTGTCCTCCCCTAATGGTCCCTTCTCCTTTTTCCTTTCTCCCTTTTTTTTTTTTTTGAGACAGGATCTCGCTCTGTCGCCCAGGCTGGAGCACAGTGGCACTATCTCAGCTCACTGCAGCCTTGACCTCCCAGGCTCAAGTGAACCTCTTGCCTCAGCCCCCAGAGTAGCTGAGACTACAGGTGTATGCCACCACCCCTGGCTAATTTTTGCATGTTTTTGTGGAGACAGGGTTTCACCATGTTGCCCAGCCTGGTCTCAAACTCTTGGGTTCAAGTGATCCACCTGCCTCAGCTTCCCAAAGTGCTGGAATTACAGGCATAAGCCAGTGTGCCTGGCTCCCCTTTTCCTTGTATTCTCTCCTTAGTATAATGATGAGGTCAAAACATGCTTATCATAATGCCGTTCTTTGGTTATTCCACTCGGTATCCACTTCTCTTAATCTTACTGACTGTTGGATATGGCTTCCATTATCAGACCTCCATGATAAAAGTCTCAGAACATCTTTAATCTCATTAATCAAGATCATAGGGAATTATTAAAAAATACATTTCCAATTGTAATTACATGGACAAGTGGTCTTCAGCAAATCAACCCGCAACTTTGCTAGTGTCTCTCTCTCTCCCTGAACAAGAACCAATTATTATAATCTATTGTTCAGACCCTGGATATTCCTAAATTTGAATTCAGTAACCTTGATAGGGTTATTGGCCAAATACTGGAAGAGGCCGATTGAGATCCAGTATGTATCTCAGCTAACACAAGGCCTTGATTCCAACCTTGTACTGTGAGCAACTCCTTTTCTCTTGTATCTCCATGTACCCCTACCAGATACTACTTCCTCGGCGTCCAGGATACCTAGTTCTGTTTGCCTCCAACTAACACCTCATACATTATAGGAGTGGCATTCCAAGTGGTATTGTCTGTGCATAGAGACTTTAATTCTATAAGTCACCAAGACTGGAAATCCTGACTCACATGAACTCCAAAACAAAGCCACTTGTGATTATTCAGGTACTTTCCCTAGGGGAGTTACCAGCTCATTGTTCATGCTGTTCCCAATTGTGAGAATTATTCCAATAGAAAAAAACTAAGAAAAGTATCACTAGCTGAAGAATATCAAGGATGCTGCCCTTGCACTAGATGGAACACAGATCAGTTGCAGTTCCTTAGCATGAGCAGTGACAGACAATCACATTGCTCTAGATTCCTTGTCGGCCAGTCACGGTGGAATCTGTGCCATTGCCAAAATGTCTTGCTGTACTTGGATCAATGAAAAAGGCAACATAGGAAAGGCTGTATGTCACTTTAAGCAAAAAGCTACTTGGCTTTCTTTAGTTGACCATCATAGCCTATGATTTTCTTCTCTGCCTGAGTTGGGCAATTATGTCCCTGGCCCTGAAACATATTAAAAGAACTATAACCTGTTCTTGTTTTCATCATAATTGGTATAATGCTGATCCTTTGCATTCTACCCTGAGTCTTAAATTCTTCTGTACAGGCACTCTGTTGCCAGATTATCACCATAATGGTAAAACACAAAAAAGTCCAAAAGATCTCACAATAAGATTGATTGTGGAGGCAACTAAACAATCGCCAAGATCTGGAGATCTGGATCACTAGCCTTTCTTCAACTGGTCAAACTCTTGCAAGTAAGAGAGTGGCCAGAAAGGGGACTGAGGGCCTGAATATACAAGTGAGCAAGGAACCCTGACCCATAACCTCTGCAGCAACTAGCTCAGAAAGCCAAACCATACTCTGCAGTGATCATCCCCAAACAATCAGGACTTGGCCTGTAACCACCAGCTTCCATTTATTTTACTTCCACTTCCAACTTAGGACCAACCAACGAAAGCCAAATGTGCTCCCCAAACCAATCATATAGGATGCCTCATTTCTAGTTAACCTGCCTCCAGCTTCCCAGTGCCAACAGCCTCCATGTGATACATACCTAAACCCTTCCCTTTTTCCTATGATAAAGTTTCCCCACTTCCCTCGTCTTTGTTGTCTTTGAGTTTCTGCCAAATATAAATGATGATGACCCTTGCTATAGCAAGTTCTGAATGAACAGCCTCTAGCTACTCTCATTTGGATGGTCTTCATTTATTTCTGCACCTTCCATAAAATTAAAAATAACCAAACCCAGTCACAGTGGCTCACACCTGTAATCCCAGCGCTTTGGGGGGCCGAGGTAGGCTGATCGCTTGAGCTCAGGAGTTTGAGAACAGCTTAGGCAACTTGGTGAAACCTCATCTCTACCCAAAATACAAAAATTGACCAGGCATGATGGCACATGTCTGTGGTCCCAGCTACTCAGGAGGCTGGGGCAGGAGAATCACTTGAACCTGAGAGGCGGAGGTTGCAGGGAACCAAAATCTTGCCACCACACTCCAGCATGGGCAACAAAGTGAGACTCCATCTCAAAAGGAAACAAAGGGACCAAAAGCTAAAATGTATTGCGTATACAGCTAGAGGATCTCTCTCTAGTACATTGAGAGTGACAAAGGAAAAAAATCAATCAATATAAATGTGTTAACATAATATGTGCCAAACCTGGGTTTAAGTACTGAGGCTAAGGTGTTAGGTGCTGCAAGGTACAAGACATACTTTTCCTTCAAGTATTATTATTAATTTGAAAAACAAGGCATAAACATTACAAGATAATTAACACTACAAGCTAACATATGTTAAGTAGCCTGCAGGAGTCCCTGTGCCTTCTGCCTAAAATGATCAAAAGTGGCTTCATTGAATAAGGGACACGTAGGCCAAAACTTTAGCGATGAGCTCAGTAGAGGCAAGGGGAAATCAACACTTCAAAGAAGGAAATTATTTCAGTTGAGAATCAGAAATAAAGATGTATTTCACAAAGATATGAGTCTAGATTGTTGGTCTTAAACAATAACAGGGAAAGCTACAAAGTAAAACTAGAGTCTTATGTCAAAAGGCTTCCCTTGCCAGTCTAAAGAATCTAGACTTTTTCTGTAAGCCCTGAATTTTCACCTGAGTTTATCCTGCCATCCTCCTGTGGACGTCCTCCAGTCACTTAGGCTACTTAGAGCCAACAAATACTCTACTCTGCCCTCAAATCTGAATTGAAAGATAGCTAGAAGAAACTATCCAGAGTAAAGCATGGCTGTTAAAAACAAAGGTGAAAATATAGAAGAGAATGTAAGAGAATAAAATCATATGGAACACAGAGGAAACAACGGAAGCCAGAAGGCAGTGAAATAAGAAAAGTGCTAAAATAAATAATTGCCAATTTAGAATTCTCTATGCTGGGACATGTCTTGCACAAATGAAAAGAAAAAAACCATGCTTCCGAACATGAAAAGGTGTATGATATGGTCTGAATTTTGGTGTCACCCCAAAATTTATATGTTAGACGCCTAACCATCGGTACCTTAGAATGTGACTGTATGTAGAGATAGGGCCTTTAAACAGGTAATTAAGGCAAACTTAGATCCTCAGCATGGGTTCCTAATCCAATACAACTGTTGTCTTTATAGGAAGAGATTAGGACACAGACACACAAAGGGAAGACCACGAAGACAGAAAAAGAAGATGGCCATCTACAAGCCAAGGAGAGAGGCCTCAGAAGAAGTCAAACCTGCTGATACCTTGACTTCAGACTAGACTCTAGAACTGTGAAGAAATGAGTTTCTACTGTTTAAGCCATCCAGTCTTGTTACAGCAGCCCTAGAAAATTAATACACCAACAAACACCAATTGAAAAATGTTCTAGAGTGTTACAGCTCTTTCAGAATTTGTCTAGCAGGCTTTCCAGTTTATGCTGGAGAGCCCCTAAAAAATACAAGCTCTAGAAAATACCTGGCTATTTATACCTGACTAGTATATCTCAAAACTGTCATAGTCGTGGGAAACAAGAAAAGATTGAGAAATTACTACAGACCAAAGAAAACTAATGAGACATCATAACTAAATGTAATGCAGTACCCTGGATTGGATCCTACAACAGAAAGAAAGTATTAGTGGAAAAACTGGAGAAATACAAATAAAATCTGAAGTGTGTTCAAGAATATGTAACTATGCTGATTTTTTAGTTTTGACGAACATATTACGGTAAATACGATGTTAACATTAAAAAAAAAGTGAGTAAAGGGTATATGGGAATCCTCTGCTCTATCTCTGTAAATAAAAAAAAAATTTCAAAATAAAAAGAGACATTTTCAGGCGAAAACAGAATTTTCACCAGCAGAACTCCACTAAAAGAAATACCGAAGGGTATTCTCAAGGAAAAGAAAAATAGTTCCAGATGAAATATCACAATATCAAAGGCTGGGTACTGTGGCCCATTCCTTTAATCCCAGAACTTTGGGAGGCCACAGTGGGTGGATCATTTGAGCCCAGGAGTTTGAGACCAGTCTGGGCAACATGGCAAAACCCCATCTCTACAAAAAATACAAAAATTAGCCAGGCACGGTAGCACACCTCTGTGGTCCCAGCTACTTGGAAGGCTGAGGTAGGAGGACTGCCTTGAGCCCAGGAGGTCAAGGCTGCAGTGAGCCATGATTGTGCCACTGCATTCCAGCCTGGGTGACAGAGTGAAACCCGTCTCAAAAAAAAAAAAAAAAAAAAAAAAAAAAATTTCCAAAATCCAAAATACCAAAGATGCAGGATGAGACAAAAAACAATAAAAATGGTAAGTAAATATGTGGGTGAGGCTGGATGCAGTGGCTCACATCTGTAATCCCAGCACTTTGGCCAGCCAAGGCAGGCAGATCACTTGAGGTCAGGAGTTTGAGACCAGCCTGACCAACATGGTAAAACCCCATCTCTACTAAAAAATACAAAAATTAGCTGGATGTGGTGGTGAGCACCCATGGTCCCAGCTACTTGGAAGGCTGAGGCAGGAGAATTGCTTGAACCTGGTAGGCAGAGGTGGCAGTGAGCTGAGATGGTGCCACTGCACTCCAGCCTGGCAACAGAGCAAGATTCCATCTAAAAATATATACATCAAATAAATAAATGTGGGTGAATCTAGATTAATGTTATCCACATAAAAATTTGAGTAATGTGTTATAGGGTTTAAAATACAGAGAAAGAACATTATTGACATTTAAGTACAGAGGAGCTCAAGAGAGTCAAGTGTTCTAAAGGCTTTCTAATCATAGAGTGGCTCACAGAGCTTACTAAAAGGCAGAATCTCAGAAGTATCACTGAATCAGAATTTCTATTTTAACAAAATCTTCTATGATTCATATGCATATTAAGCTTTAGGAAGTATCATTCCCAAAATGTGTGTATTATCTGAAAAGGGAGTAAAAGAACCAACTGATATTAGATTTTTGCAAATCTAGAATTTATGTTGTAATCTCTATGGTAACCACTCAAGGAATACTAAAAGATTACATTATTTTCAAACACAAGGGGAAAATAAAAAAGTAAAAAATAATCAGCTCAAAATAAAGCAAGGAAAGAGGGAAAAAGAATCAGAACGAGTTGAATACATAGAAACCAAATTAAATATAAGTAAGCAAAATACTCATATTAGAAGACAATGATTATCCAACTAGATTTTTAAAGACAAAAATAATTACGTATACAAGATGATGTTTATATTTCCATGTAAACATGTACAACAATTTACAATTTACAGTTTTTCACATATGCTAAGGCTGACACACATTAAGACTAGGTTATTAATAACCTGAAGAGCAGTGGGTTGTTATACAAGATCTTCTGCAAAGTGACATACAAATCCCAGGATGTTACCAATCTAGTAAATTACTTATATTCTTTAAAATGGCCAGGTGCAGTTGCTCACATCTGTAATCCCAGCACTTTGGGAGGCCGAGGTGGGTGGATCACCTGAGGTCAGGAATTCGAACCCAACCTGACCAACATGGTGAAACCCCATCTCTGCTAAAAATACAAAAAATGGCCGGGCGTGGTGGCAGGCACCTGTAATCCCAGCTACTAGGGAAGGTGGGGCAGGAGAATTGCTTGAACCAGGGAGGCAGAGGTTTCCCTGAGCCGAGATTGTGCCATTGTACTCCACCCTGGGCAACAAGAGCTAGACTCTGTCTAAAAAAAAAAAAAAAAAAAAAAAAAAAAATTCTTCAATGAAACTATGGGGAAAAAAAAAAAACTTCATTACATACTGTTTTAACCAGGAATGTATCTAAAACAAAAGGCTACAGAAAAATTGAAAGTTGAAAGTAAAATAATGGAAAAAGATATAACATGCAAATACTAACAAAAAGAAAGCTGACATAAATTATTAATTTTAGACAAAGTAGACTTTAAGATAAATGACACTACTTACCATGAAAAATACTAAATAATGATAAAAGGTTTAACTTACCATTATCAATTATTGTATGAGAAGATACAATAATTCTAAATTTATATACGCTTAATAATATAATTCCAAAATATACAAAGCAAAAAAATAAAAAATCAAAAGGAAGAATAGACAAATCTGCAATCATAGTGGAATTTTGTAAGACACCTTTTAGAAACTAATAGAATATGTTAACATAAAAAATTAGTAAAGATATAGAAATATCATGTGTAGCAAATTTAACCTAATGTGCATTAATAGAACACTGTACCCAGTAACTGCAGAGTGAATATTTTTTTCAAATTTACAGGGAATATTTACACAATTAACTATATGCCAACTCATAACATAAAATAAGTCACAATAAATTTCAAAGTAGTAAAATTATGCAAAGTACATTTTCTGATATAATGCAACTAAGCTAGACATCCATGACATGAACAAGGCTTATTTAGAAATTAAGCAATGTTCTAAATAATCCACAGGTCATACAAAATGTTATAAAAAATTAAAAAGTTTTCAACTGAATGACGATGAAAACACCACACATCAAGACTTATGAGAGGAAGCCAAAATCATGCTTGTGGGAAACATAATTTTAAAAGTAACAGAAAAGAAAAAAAAAAAGCTAAACAAGCTAAACATTTATGAGTTAAGATTTTAATCTCAAGAGTTGGTAAAAGAATGGAAAATATACACTGGGAAGTTTTAAAAGGAATGAAAAACCCAAAAGGAATTAAAGAAAACAAATAATAAAGATGCGATCAGAAATTAGGAAATGTAAAATGTCTCTGTTACAGGCTACTATAACAACATATCGTGAACTGAGTGGCTTATGAACAGCAGAAGTGTATTTCTCACTGTTACAGGGGCTAAGAAGTCCCAGATCAAGGACCTCGCAGATTCAGTGTCTGATGAAGGCCACTTCCTGGTTCATAAAGGGCCATCTTCTCTCTGTATCCTCACGTGGCAGAAAGGGAGAGGAATCTCTCTGGGGTCTCTTTTCTAAGGGCACTAATCTCATGTATGAGAGCTCAGCCCTCATGATCTGCTCACCTCCCAAAGGCTCCACCCACTAATACCATCACTTTGAAGGCTGAGATTTCACATACGAAAATGTGAAATCTTGGGAGAGACATATTCAGACCATAGCAGAAAGCAAGGAGAGAGTTAGCACAGGTGGGTTCTATGAAAGGATTACAGGTGAGGTGGGAAGGGGGGTCTAATCCCAGACGCCAGAAAAACTGGAATAGGAAAATGTGGGGAGAGGTCCATGCAGCTGCAAGTGAATAGAGTGAGAAGGGCCAGATTTTCTGATGCTGTCACCCAGGCTGGAGTGTAGTGGTGAGATCTCTGGCTCAGTGCAACCTCTGCCTTCCAGACTCAGGTGATTCTCCCACCTCAACCTCTCCAGTAGCTGGGACTACAGACATGTACCACCATGCCCAGCTAATTTTTGCATTTTTTGGAGAGATGGTATTTCACTATGTTGCCCAGGCTGGTCTTGTCTTGAACTCCTGGCCTCAAGTCTCCTCCTGCCTTGACCTCCCAAAGTGCTAGGATTACGGGCATGAGTCACCATGCCTGGCTGCCAGATTTTCAGTAGGAATTTTGAAATGAAACACTGCAGCCTAGAGGAAACCCCCACTTCCAATTCCCTATGAAATACTTAGTAAGGCAGACTTGTCTTGTGAATCTAGTCTGGGATTGGACCTATCGGGGGCATGCCTTGAAGCAGTAAAGCCCGTTTTAAGGGTGAGTGTCGAGTGAAATAAAGGCAGCTCAAAAGTATCTGGTCCCCTGTGATTTACCCTAATATGAGCTAACGCCGAGCCTGTGTGCCAGGCACTGCTCCTAGGACTTCCCCGGCAGGAGTGCATACGATCCTCCCAGGAGCCCGGGGAGGTAGGCACTATTATCTTCACCCTAATTTACATCTGAAGAAGCCACGCCTCAGAGAAGCCAGGTAAGATTATACCTATGGCCAAGGCAAATAGGATCCAGTGGCAGCTGCCCAGCTCCAGAGACTGTGCTTAACCACTCCCATACTGTCAGCTTCCAGAGGTATTTCATGTTCTAGACTTGAGGCAGGTAAATATGCAGCCTCCATCTACTAGGATGTGGAAGGCATTACAAGACTATAGCCAGAGGAGAGCAAAGGTAGATTGCCAAGAGGCATATTATTAAGTCATAAGACCCATTAACCCCCCCATGGTGGTTAACCCCCACGCCCGCCATATTGGTGCTAGGATTCCTCGCTCCCCAAATAGCATCTGAAAGAGCAGAGGGCGTCATTAACTCCCCTGCTTCACTACCACTCACACCTCGGCTATTAGCAATCTCATGTCCCCCACCTCCGCCTCTCCACTCCCTACCACCTAGTCCAGGCTTCTGTCTGCTTCCCTTGGATGAGTGCAGTGGCCTCCGCATCCTCTTTGCCATCATCCCTCATTCCAGTCCACCCCTCACTCAGTCGTGAGAATTCCTTAAGTAGACATCATCTTCCTCCCCTGCTCAGAACCCTTCAACGGTTCCCATCACACTGAGCATACGATCACAACTCCTTACCTTGACCTGTAAGGCCCTGCAAGGTCTGGCCCCACTGATTTCGATGATCAGCCTCACTCTGGACAGTGGGCTTCCACCTCGTGCGCCTCCTTGCAGACCTGAAATACACCAGCCTTTTCTTTTCCCACCTCAGACCTTCCCACATGCTGTGCCTTCTACCCAAAATGTCTTTCTCTTCATTTTGCATGGCAGTTTTCTCCTTTTCCTTCAGTGTAAGTCTTCCTCCTGTGAGAAGCCCCTTTCCATTTTGTCTAAGTAGGAACCTAGTTTTGAGGAAATGTCCTATATATTCACTTTAATTTTTTTTGTTTGTTTGTTTGGTTTTTTTAGTCGGAGTCTCACTCTGACACCCAGGCTGGACTATAGTGGCACAATCTCAGCTCACTGCAACCTCGATCTCCCAGGTTCAAGTGAGTCTCCTGCCTCAGCCTTCCGAGTAGCTGGGATTACAGTTACCCACCACTACACCTGGCTAATTTTTGTAGACTTAGTAGAGACAGGGTTTCACCACGTTGGTCAGGCTGGTCTCAAACTCTTGACCTCAGGTGATCCTCCCCCTTCGGCCTCCCAAAGTGCTGGGATTACAAGCGTGAGCCACCGCACCTGGCACCCACTTTAAATTATGAATTGATTGCTTGTGTAATGTCTGGATTGGAAGCTTCTGGAAGACGGAAACCATATTTATTCACCTACTCTTCTGAGCACATAGCAAAGTACCTGGCACGTAGTCAGCATTCATAAACATTTTCAGATGCATAAATGATAATAACGAATCCCAAGAGTTGCAAAATTCTTTTGGTGGTTGCTAAATGAACCCGGATGTGGAGAGAGGAGAGACAGCAGGGACCAGGGACAAATAGATGACACCTCATGTTTTGAGAGTATTTTAAATTGAAAAAGAGATGTTTCCCAATGGTGGATGCAAACAGACAAATAGTGACCACGTTGCTTTACCATTCCAACCACATATGTTGTACGAGGTTTGGGGTAGAGGAAATGACAAGTCTCTTAAGAGGCATGGCAGGATCTGACTGTCATCAACCTCGTTAATGAGGCCTCTTCAACAACTTGAAGCAAAATGACTTCCCTACCAAAACCGCTTCAAAGAGCAGTTGGAAGTGAAGAGCGAGGGAGTAATAGAATCAGAAACTAGGTTGCTGAGAGAAGTCTCCTGTGATTAGAAAAAGAAAAAAAATTGTAATTACATTCCGTGGAGACTAAAAGAACTCAGAAGTCATGGTCTTGCCTTCATGTTTATTTCTAATGGAGAGAGATGAAATAAAATCTGTGGATGTAGCAGAAGGTCATTTAAGACCTTCCCTGGGATGAGTAAAGCAGTCCTCTCCCTAGGGGGAGGAGAGGTAGGTAAGAGAAAGCTTCCTCCAAGCACTGACACTGCTGAAATCCTTATAATTCCCAGTAAAAGCAGGAGCAAGGGAAGAGCTGCAGGAGATTTGTCAGGAGTCGGTGAACAGGCCTGGAGCCTGGGGCTTGTTGCCGCTTGAAACAGAGTGAGGGAGAGCTTCAGGGGCCTTTGACTTGGAGAGATGGCAGCAGGGAGGAGGATCAAGTACTGGCGGGGACTGCAGTCTCTGGAATCAGATAGATGGAGTTCCGAGCCTGGCTCCCCTTCTTCCTTCAGCTTAAGTTTGTGCAAAATATCCCACGCCTCTAGGCTTCAGCTGATTCTTCTACGAAAGGGGGTAATAATAGAGAGGGAAGGCAATGACCACGTGGTGGAGAGGGTGCCCTTGGCAAATGTGAGGGCTCCTGATCACAGCTGATAGAACTATTTGTCGCCATGGTGGTGAATAAGCCACTTGATCCTAGATGTGTGGAGAAAGAGGGCTGGCTTCCTCCAACCCCTTCCAGCCAACCGTACCAGAGGTTACAAAATGACAAACTATATTCTCCAGACCCCCTCCCAACTAGCATTCCAGAAACACATCAAGTAGCCAATTAAATGATACTCAACTGAGATTTGGAAGGTGGATCCGGTGGAGGCCAACTTCCTGCTCCAGTACAATTCTTTGTTGTCACTGGCAGACAGGGTAGTAGGCACATGAGGCTTTTCAGCCTTTCTGCATCCATTCTCCAGCCTTCTCCGTGTCCAGAGGCAGTGTGAGGAGCAGTGTTGTAACCAAATGCAGATCCGCTTGCTTGTCACCTGCAGAGTTCAACAAGAGCGAGGTCTGGTGGAAAGAAAGCGACTTTATTAACCAAAACTAGTCATGGGGAAGTGGCTAGATTCCCATCCAACATGACCACTTCGAATTTGCAGGGAAAGGCAAGGGGCAAGGGTTTTAAAAGGGGAAACTTGATATGGAAGGCACGCAAGAATTGTGCTGAATACAATGTCCGTGTGTCTCGTGCCCGTGGCTGTCTTGGGTCTCAGTCTACCTCGAGCATGGGCTGACATCCTCTCCACAATGGCAAGGTTGTTCACTAGCCACCTTGAGGTAATCTCCGGAATTTTGCAGCTGGGTCTCCAGGCTTGGTCGGCCCATCTCAAGATTAGCCCCTGGAACTTCTAAGAAGGCACATAAGTAGATACTAACGTGTCGTTAGATAAATGTGAAGGGCGTGTATGCGGTGAGAAAGAGGGATGTGGAGTCTGTTTTTTGCAGGCTAAGGGAAAAGGTTTCTACAGTTTGCTTCAAGGTTACATCTTGAAACCCATTTTGAATGCAAGTTGCTTGCTTAGTGTGGCTTCCTGTTACAGGAACAGTCTCATAGTTGAAATCAGTAGCCCTAGTGGTGGCCTCAGAGGTGGTGGCTCTTCTGGTGGGTCACTTCTGCTTTATTCTGGGAGTCATTTCTAGAAACCTAGTCTAAAGCCCACACCCTTAGACCTTCCAATGACTTTGTAAACACCCCACCCCCTAAATTAAACCCCTTGGCAGTTAAGACATCTTGGGTCATTTCTTTCTCCTGCCCTCAATCTTGACTCTTAGACTAGATTTTTGCATTTCTTTCCTTCACAATCCCACCTGTGTACCACATTTTTTTATAAGCAATTTTTTTTTTCTAGAAAAAGCATCATTCACTTCACTTAGTTATGTTACTTTTCCTGAATTAATTATATCAACAGAAAGAAGAAAGACTGACCAATCACCTCCTTCCTACATAATTAAGCCTGAGGCTTTGCCATTCCCTGGTGACAGCTGCACAAACGGCAACCGTAATGCTGGGCAGGGAATAATCAGAGTCAACAGAGCAACTTCACGATCCCAAGCCAATAAAGTGAAGCCTGATACTGATGTTTCAATGGAATTTTGAAAATGGAGAGTTGAGAGAAAAGACCTTCTCCAGCATTGTCCAAGAGAGATAGAGTATTGATGACTCAGTAAGTTTTCCTGCCAGCTTGGCAAATACAGCCTTTTAATTGAGACTGACTCACCATGCCTCAGTGGTGACTGTATTTCTTAAAAATAGCAGCTCCCATTGCATTGGACTCAAATCCTTTTTGCAAGGAGGCAGGAAATTAACTCACTCTGCAACCTTCCCATCTCAACTTAGTTTCCCTGTTGGCCATTCTGACCATCCGACATCTGTGCTGGTGTGACTGTTACTTCTCTAAATCCATATACACTAATAAATTAGCATTCTAGTCTTTTCTATTTGTTTTGCCTCTTGTGAGACTGTTATAATGATTCAGCTCAACAGAGCCTGATTATCTCTAAGAGAACTGAGAAAAATTGGTGAACATAAAGATCTGAGTCCAAATCTGAGATCCAAAAATTCATGGACCCTGAGATCTTCTTCTACCCCTAAAGCCTGATTTGCAGTCCCAACAAGTGGGCAAACACACACTCCCTGGCCAATTCTTCATTATCTGCATGTGGGTCATTTATAGCCATTAATTTTCAATTATAAGACTAGTTGAAAAGGCCAGCCTCTTGATTTCAAGAGATATAAGTTCCAATCTTGGCTATGCAGCTTCCTAAACAAGTTACTTCACCTTTCTATGCTTCACTTTCCTCCTTTATAAGGAGTCAATAAGAAAACCCACTTGACATGGAATTAAAAACATATAAAGTAACTAGCATAAATAAATAGTAATCCCACCACTTTGGGAGGCTGAGGCAGGAGGATCACTTAAGCCCAGGAGTTCAAGGCCAGCCTGGGCAACATAGTGAGACTCCATCTCTACAAAAAATAAAAGATTAGCCAAGCATGGTGGCACATCCCTGTAGTCCCATGTACTCCGGAGACTGAGGTGGGAGGATCACTATAGCCCAAGTGTTCAAGGCTACAGTAAGCCATGATTGTGCCATTGCACTCCAGAGGCTTCTGCCTCAAAAAAAAAGCAGGGGGACTAGGGCTCTGTCCAAAGATAAGTAGAAAGAGGGTTCCGGGAGGAGGACAGTGTAGGAGGAATAGTGTGGTGATAAAAAGAAGCCTGACAGGCCTTGCTGCAACAGGCTTCAAAGGCCAATATCAACTCAAATAGCCTGATTGCCAAAGCCCCACAAATGCTTCCTACTCCCAGCATCCACGACCTTAGGCAATCCTGTCTTCCTCTGACTCTGGACTTGGTCATGCCACTGGCTGTGACCCGTGGGATGGGTGGCAGCAAATGTGATTCAGGTAGAGGCATGCAAAGGGCTTCCACATCTGGGCTGACCCTAATGATGTGCAATCATCCCTCCGTATCCATGGGGGATTGGCTCTGGGACCTCGATGGACACACCAGTCTCTTACATAAAATGCTGCAGTGTTCACATATAACCTATGCACATCCATTTGTATGTTTTAAATCATTTATAGATTAGTTAAGTCACCTAATACAATGTGAATGCTAAGTAAATAGTTGTTAAACTAAATTGTTTGAGAATAATGACAAGAAAAAAGTCTGTATGTGTTCAGTACAAGCTCAATGCTTTTCCTGAGTATTTTCTATCTGCAGTTAGTTGAAACCGGAGATGCAGAACACATGAATATGGAAGGCTGACTGTACTTGGAACATTTCTGTCACCATGTGAACAAGCCTGGTCTAGCCAGGTGGATGCTGAGAAACACGTGGCCCAGTCCTCTCCAGGATCCCAGTCAACAGCCGGTACTGCCAGAGACATGGCAATCCAGCTCTCTGCAGCTGCCCACAGATTCACACACGAGCTCAGTCAAGACCAGTAGAATGGCCCAGCTGAGCCCCGTTCAAACTGTTGCTCATAGAACTGTGACGGAAATAAATGGTGGTCATTTTAAGTCATTCCATTTTGGGGAGAGTTGTAAAAGAAGTGAAAGCTTCATGAAGTGGGGGTGGGCATCAGAAGTGGCAGCAGATGAGTGACATAGGCAGGTATGAAATGCTATCCAGATGGATGTGCATTTAGGAAACTGGAGCATGCTAAATATTTGATTAAGCAGAATAATTATTTGCATAAATTTGCTTCAAGAGAAATAGGTCGAGCTCCCCCTCCTTTTTCCCTTCCTTTTTTAAATCTCCTTTTCCCCACTTTTCCCCTCTTCCTTCCTCTCTTCTCCTTCCTCACAGAAAATAATAGTAATAATAAATAGGCTAGGTATGGTGGCTCATGCCTGTAATCCCAGCACTTTGGGAGGCCGAGGTGGGTGGGTCACGAGGTCAGGAGATCGAGACCATCCTGGCTAACACAGTGAAATCCCACCTCTACTAAAAATACAAAACATTAGCCGGGTGTGGTGGCACTTGCCTGTGGTCCTAGCTACTCAGGAGGCTGAGGCAGGAGAATCGCTTGGACCCAGGAGGCAGAGGTTGCAGTGAGCCGAGAATGCACCACTGCACTCCAGCCTGGGTGACAGGGTGAGACTTCGTCTCAAAAATAATAATAATAAAATAATAATACATAAATAAATAGGTTGATGAGTCATTATTGCCTGCAAAAGGTAGTGATTCGTGATGCCTTACAGCCTTGTGGCTCAGGCGCTGTCTGCAGGCAAGAGGCATCAGTATACTGGAGTGCACTGGAAACAAGGAAGTTGGGCCCCACTCTAGATCTAATGCTCATCATAGGAATTCCAACATCCCCAGGTATTTCTTTGGCACTATCACAGTTTGAGAGACACTATCCTATCCTAAGAGCAGAATCCACATTGAGCACCCACCTCATTCTTTCTACTCTGCTTAGATATTTTTAAAAACTTCTTTAGCTGCTTCAATATCCCTTCCTTTCCACCTATACTCCCTACCATTGCATTAGTAAAACAAACAAAAGCAACTTTTATCCTTTGAATTGTATCATCACAAAACTCTGTGTGTGTGTGTGTGTGTGTGTGTGTGTGTGTGTGTGTGTGTGTGTGTTTTCTTGGGAACTTTGAGTAGAGCCCAATAAATACAAATTGCTTTCCCCATTCAGGTTTTGAACGAATTAAGAAATAAGAGGATGTGGAGAAATAGGAACACTTTTACACTGTTGGTGGGAGTGTAAATTAGTTCTACCATTGTGGAAGACAGTGTGACGATTCCTCAAGGATCTAGAAATAGAAATACCATTTGAACCAGCAATCCCATTACTGGGTATATATCCAAAGGATTGTAAATCGTTCTATTATAAAGACACATGCACATGTATGTTCACTGCGGCACTGTTTACAACAGCAAAGACCTGGAACCAACCCAAATGCCCATCAATGATAGACTGGACAAGGAAAATGTGGCACATAGACACCATGGAATACTATGCAGCCCTAAAAAACGATGAGTTCGTATCCTTTGTAGGGACATGGATGAATCTGGACACCATTATTCTCAGCAAACTGACACTAGAACAGAAAATCAAACATCATATGTTCTCACTCATAGGCAGGTGTTGAACAATGAGAACACATGGACACAGGGAGGGGAGCATCACAAACTGGGGTCTGTTGGTGGAGATTAGGGGAGGGACAGTAGGAGGTGGGGAGATTTGGGAGGGATAACATGGGGAGAAATGCCAGATGTTGGTGACGGGGATGGAGGCAGCAAACTACATTGCCATGTATGTACCTATGCAACAACCCTGCACAATCTGCACATGTACCCCAGAACCTAAAGTACAATAAAATAAATAAATAAATAGAAATAAGACAAACGAGATCACAGATAGATAGAGGCCAAGATGTCATCTTTATCAGTGTTAAAGCCTAAGTTAGAGACATTGCCAAATGAGCTTCTCCATAGCATTTAGAACTGGCCAGATTTCCCTATTGTCAGCTGTGGCCTAGGGCGGTCTTACCTCTGCCTTCCCCTAAGAGAAGGAAGAAAAGAGGACTGGTTGGGGGAAAGGATGGGAGTCAGAAATAGGCTGGAGAGAACCAGGAGGGCAGCCTCTGCATAAAAGGAATCACTAAGAATGGAGAAAGGCATTTGTGGTGGTGGTAATGAGACAGTTATGTTCTATAAAATGCAGTCATCATCATCATCTAGAAATGTCTGAAAATCTAAATGGTTTAGAAGTGCTTTTAAATGATGACTGATTGATGATATGATCTGTCAAAATGAAATAATACAGATTGTAATGTGTAATTTTTAAAAATGACATTAGGTTCAGGTTCAAAGTTGATGACAACAAAGAACATATTTGAAAGTTTTTTTTGTTTGTTTGTTTGTTTGGGGTTTTTTTTGAGACCAGGTCGCACTTTGTCACCCAGGCTGGAGTGCAGTGGTGCCACCTTAACTCACTGCAGCGTCAACCACCTGGGTTTAAACCACCCTCCTACCTCAGCCCCACAAGTAGCTGGGACTATAGGCATGAGCCACCAGGCCCAGCTAATTTTTTGTATTTTTAGTAGAGACAGGGTTTAATCATGTTGCGCAGGCTGGTCTTGAACTCCTGAGCTCAAGGAACCCACTCCCTTTGGCCTCCCAAAGTGCAGGAATTACAGGCATGAGCCACTGCACCCAGCTGGTTTGAAAGTTTATGAACAAGAATAGTGCAGGAAAAAAATGCTTGCCAGACAGAACATCTTCCTTGGACTCTTCTGTGAGTGAAGAAAATGAACCTCTGTTATGTTTCAGCCACTATACAAATATTTCTGCGGTGATGCAGAATAGAGGTTGCTGAAAACCACACACTCAGCAAAAGTGAACATTAAAAATACTGCTTTCAGGAATATTAGGATTATAGTCAGACCACTAGAAATTTATGCAACTTTGTAATGAGAGCACTAACGAAAACAGTAAGGTACCCTGAGAGACAACTTGGACAGTCCAGGCAGGAAGCTCTGCATGATTGCAAGTTTCCTCAAGGCTTTAAAATGCTATTAAACATAATTGTGGACTATCACAGAGAGGAAGAACAGACTAGCCATTGCTGGGGTTAGGGATGGGTGGAAGGGGCTAGGTATGGCTGTGAAGGGAGCCTTGTGGTAACGGAACAATTCTGTAGCTCAGCTGTGGTAGTGGTTATACTAATCTATACATTTAATACAATTGCAGAGAGCAGCACATACACACACACACAATGTATACAAAACTGATGAAATCTAAATATGCTCTGTAGATTGTACCAATAACCAGTCTCAATTTCCAGTTTCCTGGTTTTGTCCCTGTACAGTAGCTGTGCCAGATGTTAACATTGGGGCAGCTAGGTGCAGGGTAAATGGAACCTCCATACACACACACACACTCACACACACACACATACATATATGTGTGTATATATATATATATATATATATATATACATATATACTGCAAATTTCTATAAAACTATCCATTTTTCAAAATCAAAAGTCAAAAAAAAATTGTCCAGGCACGGTAGCTTACACCTATAAATCCCAGCACTTTGGGAGGCCAAGACACGCAGATCACCTGAGGTCAGGAGTTTGAGACCAGCCTGACAATCATGGTGAAACCCCGTCTCTACTAAAACTACAAAAATTAGCTGGGCATGATGGTGGGTGCCTATAATCCCAGCTATTTGGAAGGCTGAGGCAGGAGAATCACTTGAACCCAGGACGTGGAGGTTGCAGTGAGCTGAGATTGCACCAGGGCAGTCCAGCCTGGGTGACAGAGCGAGACCCTTGTCTCAAAAAAAAAAAGTATAAAAAATTCCTTGGGCAGAACTGCTGTCTGTGGTTGTAGAACCAGTGCAGATGGAAATGGAGATCTGAGCCAGTGGCACTGTATCTAGGCAGCCAGAAAAGGAAATGCAACCTGCCCTGAGCAGGGCGGGACGTCCACCTGTTTCTTTCTTTTTTTTTTTTTTTTTAAACAGAGTCTTGCTGTGTTGCCAGGTGCCAGGCTGGAGTGCAGTGGCGTGATCTTGGCTCACTGCAACCTCCGCCTCCCGGATTCAAGCAATTCTCCTGCCTCAGCCTCCCGATTATATGCTCTGTACTATTATGGCACCACACCCAGCTAATTTTTCTATTTGTAGTAGAGACGGGGTTTCACCATGTTGGCCAGGGTGGTCTTGATCTCCTGACCTCATGAGCCACCCGCCTCAGCCTCCCAAAGTGTTGGGATTACAAGTGTGAGCCATTGCGCCCGGCCCCCACCTGTTTAAAAAGGAACATGCCTAACATGTTGCACTTATTTTTATTTTCTCAACATATACCAGAAATAGTTCCTGCCTGTGTTTCAGCCAACCTAAGGCTATTCTGCCCGTTTCTGTAGAAGGTTATCATTTCTATTCTCACTACTCAAACTCCTCTTCTTTCAAAGTATGTTAGCTTTGAATTTCACGTGTTCTCTTCATTCAGGGTCTACCCAGCCATTTAGAAAGTTATACTTGATTGCAAGTGGAACATTTTCCACATATAAGCCATAATATATGTAAGGGACAGAGAGTCTTCTGGGAAGATTTGAATCAGATGAACAGAATTCCCGTTTATGGAGATGCTCAGGTGTATTTCTGGGAACTGGCTTCTTCAGACCATTGGATGTCCCTGTGTGTAAATGAATACACAAGGCTCAACAAAACTATAGTTGATGAGTACAAAAGCCCTCAACTCAAAAGTCATAACCATCATTGCAGAGGAATCACCAGGGGCATTTGTTTAAACTGCACATTACCTGATCTTCTCCCAGAGTTTCTGAATGTGTTGGTCTGGGGACAAGGTCCAGGAATATGCAGTGTCACATGCACTCAGGGGATGTTGATGCTGTCTCTCTGAAAAACAGGCTTATATCCTCAACAAGAAGGAGGCTGGCCCACTAGCTTTTAAGTATTTAGCTGATTTCCTGCTGAAATAGTGCAATGCGGTTAACAGTAGTTTTGAAAGAGATGAATAGAGGTGATGCTTCAAAGACATGCTGAGCAAAGTGAAAAGCAAGTGAAAGCACCGTGACACTGCTTCCAAAAGCGAGGACTGACAGCAGCTGGCAGTCATGCTGGTACCAGTGTCACCTTTGAATACAAAGAACATTGGGTATTTTGACTTATTTCAGCAGGGATAAAATGTTAGGGAGGAAAATATTCCCCTAACTAGCTTCCTCCTCTGAAACGTCCATGTAGAATAAGAATGCCTTCTTCTCATGCATCAGCTTTCCAAACGCCAGCTTATTTGAAGGCATCGCAAGAGAGATCTTTTAAATCATCTACCCTTAGGCAAATAGTACATTTCTTGAAATTCCTTGAATGTTGAAAAATGTACTTTTGAAAAAGACATCCCAAGTTCTTTATAGCTTAGAAACGGTTCCTTCTGAGGATGTTAGGAGATGCCCAGGTGAAGAAAAAGTGAAGACAGAAGGAAGCAAAAAGCTGGTTGGCAGATTATTCAGACATCCAGGAAAATTCTATCCCCATGTGACTCTGTGTTGCATTTGAATTTATAAAAATCATGAGACCTGTGTTTTTCCAAACACTGCTTCAACCATTCAGTGAAAAACATCCTCTTGGAGACACTAAGTTCTGCCTGGTCCATTTTTAGGATTTACTTTGCTTCTCAAGACTACAACTCCTTGTTTTTGTATATTCAACATTTAGTATCTTATCTAGTGTGTAAAAGATATTCAATGGTGTTGACAGATTGAAAAGTCTCTTCTAGATGGCACTAAATACGGGAATTTAGAATGGGGTGGAAGAAGGAAAAGGAAGGGTTATCACCAGACCCCTTTTCTCTTTTTGCTTTGAAATTCGTGGTACCCAATAATTGGTTCACGTCCAAATAGTTAACAGAGCTAGATAAGGTGGTATGTAACTTCTGCAGGCCAGAGGGAAGAATAGAGAGTAAGAGCTAACAAGTATTAAAAAAAAAAAAAAAAAAAAGCTGAAACCTATAGTCTCAGCTGCTCAGGAGCCTGAGGCAGGAAGATCCCTTGAGCTCAGGAGTTCAAGTACAGCCTAGACAACATAGTAGCCCTTGTCTCTTAAAAAAAAATTTTTTTTTTTTACTTTTTTAAAAAGAAAGAAAAAGAGCTAGAAATCTTCAACATGTAAGACCAAGTGTCAAGGCAGGCCACTCTAATTATATATTTGGATCAAATATAATTTAAGGTTAACAATAACTCCTGAACAAGATCCTTTATTTGAATTATTCCATTTAATCCATATGACAAACCTATGAAAAGGAATGATCTATAAGAAACTCATTGCAGCCCCAGCCACTACCACCTAGTGGATGTCCAAATACTTGTGTTTTAATAAATGAAGGAATGAGTGAAGAAATCTTCACCTTTGCAGGTAAAGAAACTGAGGCTCAGAGAGGCAAGGGAGCTGTATTTGAATAGCCATTCTGTATTTTCAATGTGCGGTTTCACGTAATCAAGTGTATTATCTGTGCTTATGCATACCGTTTGACCTCCAAGTCTACCAGTTGTTAATCTTAGCAACCAGTAGGTGGCGTCCCCATGCAATATTAATTCTCAATGCTCATCAGCAGTAGCCCCTTCTAGGGGGACATAAGACCCCTCTGGAGCACTTCAAAGTAGTAATTTATAATTAAGATAAAATGATCATTCCAGAAATTCCAGAAAACTCGTGGAATTCTATCCCAATGGCTATTATAAAAGTGTTTTCAATAACGGGGTGAATTGTGCTACCCTTCCCCCACAAAAACATGGTCATCCCTAATCTCTAGAACCGGTGAATGTGACTCTATTTGAAAAAAAGAGTCTTTGTAGATGTAATTAAGTAGCGCAAGATGAGATCATTCTGGGTCACCTAGGTCATTACCTAAATCCAATGACGTGTTCTTATAAGAACAGAAGAGAAGGTCATGTGAAGACAAAGTCAGAGAGTGGCAGCCACATACCAAAGGATGTCTGGGGCTACCAAATAAGTAAAGCTGATTCAAAAGCAAGGCAGTTTGCTTAATAAAATCATGATGTTTCAGTCGGGTGTGGTGGCTCACACTGTACTCCCTGCACTGTGGGAGGTCAAGGCAGGCGGATCACAGGCCGGGAGCTTGAGACCAGCCAGGCCAACATGGTGAAACCCCATCTCTGTTAAAAGAAAGAAAAGTAAAGTAAAAACATTAAAAAATAAAACAAACATGTTTGAAAAACTCAAGTATTTAACCAAAATATCCAATCTACTGCATTACAGAGCTTCGATGTGTATATTACTTTGAACATGAATGCTTGTATCATTTGTGAGACAGAATTATATTGGAGACTTGTATTTTGACTTCCCCAAAGATAACAAACCTTGTCTCTTTTCTAAGATCATGCCACTTCCATACATCATTCAAGAACAATGAGGCATTCAATTATCCATCACAACTTTTCCAAGTGCCGCATCAGAAGCAACCCAGGGACAAGAGAGAGATAAATGTGCATTACAGTCATCTCTGAATAAGCTATTCTTGTCTTATTTATTATGACCTTGCGTAGGCACTCATTCAAATAAATTCAGCAAACACTTATAATGTGCCTAGCAGGTGCCAGGTGCTCTGCTAGGTGCTGAGCAGTCAACAATGATTCAGATCTGGTGCTTGTTGTTTAGTTGAGAAAATCAAAGTCAGCTAAGAGAGAAGAACAAAGAGTCAGATATGATGCATGTGGCAAGTGAGAATGGGTAGGGGTGGTGGAAGCACGTATAGGAGGCACCCCTCACCCAGAAGATACAATGGGGAGGAGGAGATAGTGCCTAGGCTGCATCTTGAAAGTACAGTTAGCAGAACTGGGGGCTGGCACACATGGTGGGAGGAAGCAACAGGCAGGAGCATAGAGGCCTGGGAACCAGGCAAAGAGTCACTTTGTCTGGACTGGAGACCAAAATTGAGGAAAGGCTGGAGAGGCAAACAGAGCCACGATGGGGAAGGGCTTTGGTAAGTGGTCTGAATTTTTCCTTAAAACAACAGAGCATCATTAAGGGCTTCACATCTGTTACTGAGCAATAAAATCAGATTGCTTTTTTGGAAACATGAATCTGCTGATGTGTGATGCTGAAACAGAATGGGGCAGGGGCAATGAAGGAAACCAGGTAAGGAGTGTTGAGACCATCCATGCAGACATCAGGAAAGCCTGGCAGCTGCAGAGGGGTAAAGAAGACCAGAGAGTCTGGAGAGGGCTGATATGGTTAGGTTTTGTGTCCTCACCCGAATCCCATCTTGAATTGTAATCCCTAGGTGCTTAGGGAGAGATCTGGTGGGAAGTGATTGGACTGTGGGGGTGGCTTCCCCCATGCTGTTCTTGTGATAGTGAGTGAATTCTCATGAGATCTGATGGTTTTATAAACGGTAGAATCCTGCTCTCTCTTGCCTGCTGCCATTAAGACGTGGCTACTTCCCCTTCTGCCATGATTGTAAGTTTCCTGAGGCCTCACCAGCCATAGGAAACTGTGAGTCAATTAAACCTCTTTCCTTTATAAATTACCCAGTCTCAGAAAGTTCTTTATAGCAGTGTGAAAACGGACTAATACAAGGGTATTAAGGGAATGATTCTTAGGATTAGATATGGAGGTGCAGGAGGAAAAAGTAGAATGGGAGAATTACTCTTCCCAGTTTTTGAACTCCTGAAAGATTAAGCCCTGGCTTTTTATTCATCTCTGTGCCAAACTAGCCCCCTTTACAAAATAAGTCCTCAATTTGTTAGCGGTAGAATCGAATTCCCCAGTTTTCTGTTAGGAACTGAGTCTCTGAGTCATTTCCACGGTGCTTCTGGAATACCCTTCACTTGCAAGTATATAAAGCTGTTAGGAGAGTGAATTTATGGCTCTCAGAAGGGCCTCTGTTTTTGTTCATCTGCCCATTGAGTGGCTTCTTACTGGATTAATGGCCTGGTACATGAATCATAGGGACTGCCCGTGCAGAATTGAGTGCTGACAGCCGGCTTCGGCTCTCTCGAATCTCCGTTGCTGCCTTGAGCTCTAGGCAAGGGTCAGCCATGGCTGAAGCCTTCCCCTGCACCCATCTCTGCCCCGAGGTCTCTCACAGCCACCGATAGCATACATATTTATACTCGAAAGGCCGCTGTTCATGTATCTCTGCCTACAACCCCTGAAGAAATTCCTACAGCTCTACCGACTGAGGCCTTTTTAAATTATTTTTTGCTACTCACTTATCTTGCACTTCATGAAGTGCTTCCTAAAGCCAGAGTGCCTCCAATGTGTTTCAGCAGAAAGGCACCCAGAAGAGAAGGAAACCAGAGAACACAGGACTAAAGTCTCTACAGGAGCAGCAGAAGTAGTGTTAGCAGGCAGTCAATCAAGAGGCAGCGATGACGTGGGGCCTGGCTGGGCAGAGAAACCCTCACAGGGGAAACTGGATCCCTAAAGACAGTTCGGATTTAGCCAACCCTGATTGGGGAAAGGCGTACTATTGGCCTACTGGGCTGAAGGACTCCTTTTGCCGGTCTGCTCCTTGCATGGTATGATGTTCAGTATCCCTGAACCCTGCCCACTCAGTGCAGCAGGTCAAAACACCCACTCCACATTTCCAGGTACTCCCTGGAGGGCTGCACTTCCCTGGGTGTGAACCATGGATGGACAGCAGAGGGGAGTGTGACCAAATGGAGAATACTAAGGTGTGGGGGATAGACACACGAGGGTCATTTGCAGACTGCCAACAGAGAATCATGATCGTGGTAGAAGATGCACCAGGAGAGCCAGGCATAGTGGCTCATGCCTGTAATCCCAGCACTTTGGGAGGCAGAGGCGGGTGGATCATGAGGTCAGGAGTTCAAGATCAGCCTGGCCAAGATGGTGAAACCCCGTCTCTACTAAAAATACTAAAATTTGATGGGCCTGGTGGTGGGCGCCTGTAATCCCAGCTACTCGGGAGGCTGAGGCAGAGAATTGCTTGAACCCAGGAGGCGGAGGTTGCAGTGAGCTGAGATCTCGCCACTGCTCTCCAGCTTGGGTGACAGAGTGAGACTCTCAAAAGCAAAATAAAACCAAACAAAAGAAGATACACCAGGAAAATGATGTTTCAAACAGGCTGAAGATGAGGGTTATCTCTAAGTGCTACTCACAACACATCCACATGACTCCGAAAGAACATGTTAACACGAATGTCAGGCCCAATTAAGAGGTTGAAGGCACTAACCAAGTGTCATGGTGCATGCCTGTAGGCAGAGGTATGAGGACCGCTTCAGCCCAGGAGGTTGGGGCTGCAGTGAGCTATGACAGCACACTGAACTCCAGCCTGGGTGACAGACTGAGATCCTGTCTCAAAAAAAGAAAAAAAAAGTCAAAGGAATGTAGTGAATATGATGTGAGCTTTGAACTTGGACCTAATTTGGAACACCACTTACAACTTACTAGCTGTTTCCTTGGGCAAGTTATGTTTTCCCAGCCATCGTGAAATATGATCTTCAAAATGAAGATCATACTTGCTCAAAGAGTTAGTGGAATTTACATAAAGTGCCAGTTATGATTACTTGTGTTCATGTTAATTGAGGATGTCGCACATTAAAAGGACCCCAAGAATATGGGCAGGACTATTTGTAGGACGTTCAAAGAGACCCACAAAAATATAACATGATCTTTATTGAACTACATTGTTCTATGCCTACTCTGTGCTAAATGCTAATATTCATAAGCTATGTATTTTATTCAGTTCTACTCTGAGGTAGCCTTTAATCACTTTGTAGAGGGGGTACATATTAGACTCACAAAAATTAGACCCAAAATTTGCCTAATATAGATAAAAAGTAACCATTCCAAGTCCTGCCTCACATTACTCATCAACAGTAACTTGAGATACATCATTCTTCTAAATATAAAAGCTAGAACTATAATGCTTCTAGAAAATAACATAGAACAAAGTCTTTGCAACCTTGGGGTAAGCAAAGACTTCTTAGAAAGAACACAAAAGCACCAACCATAAAAAAAAATTGATACACTAGACTCCATCAAAATGTAAAACTTATGCTTATCCAGTAACACTTTTAAGAAAGTGACTCTTTTTAGACAGGACACAAAAAGTATTAACTCCTGAAGAAAAATCTGATACAACTGAAAATAACCCAAATATCCATCAGTAAGAAAATGGATAAATAAATTGTAATAGATGCATGGAACAGAATATCACTCAGCAGTTTAAAAATGAAAAAAGGGGCCCAGGTGCCATGGCTCATGCCTGTAATCCCAGCATTTTGGGATGCCAAGGTGGGCAGATCACTTGAGGTCAGGAGTTCAAGACCAGCCTGGCCAACATGTAGAAACCCCGTCTTTTCTACAAAATACAAAAATTAGCCAGGTGTAGTGGTGCATGCCTATAATTCCAGCTACTCAAGAGTCTGAAGCAGGAGAATTGCTTGAACCCAGGAGGTGGAGTCTGCAATGAGCTGAGATCACACCACTGCACTCCAGCCTGGGCAACAGAGTAAGACTCCATCCTAAAAAAGGAAAAGAAAAAAGAACAAACTATTGTATTGCTACATGCAGTACTGTAGTTGAATCTTACTTCATAATGTTGAGATAAAGAAGCCAAACTCACAAGAATTTCTATTGTATGATTCCATTTATATACAGTTTTTAAAAAGCAAAACAAATACATAGCAATAGAAATCAGAACATGAGTCACCTATAGGTCAGGCACAGTGACTCAGTTCTATAATCCTAGTACTTTGGGAAGCTGAGGCAAGCAGATCATTTGAGACCAGCCTGGGTAACATGGGTAAACCCTGTCTCTATTAAATATACAAAAACCAGCCAGTCATGGTGGGACATGCCTGTAGTCCCAGCTACGTGGTGGGGCTGAGTTGGGAGGATCACCTGAGCCTTGTGAGGTTGAGATTGCAGTGAACTGAGATCATGTCACTGCACTCCAGCCTGGGCAAAAGAATAAAACTCTGTCCCAAAAGAAAAACCACAAAAAACCCACATAGGGGTAGGAATTAACTGGAAGGGGAAGTGAAGGAGCTTTCTGATGTAAGGAGAACATTCTATACTTTATTTGGGAATGGGTTACATGGGCATATACCTTTGTTAAAACCCTATGAGGAATACACTTAAAATCTTTGCATTTCACCTCACTAAAACTTTACTTCACTAAAAAAATTAACTGGGATGGGTTTGGGAGACCTCCATATTGTACTTCTAGCTTCTTTCATGATCTCATCTAGTAGTCATGAGATGTATATTTAGCAAAGACAACTCTCCCCTTAATTCTGAAGAATGACCAATAATCCATTCCTTTTCCTGACCCTGTTGAGAATTACAAAGTGTGTATTTAGTGAAAAATTAAGTAATGAGCATCTGTTAGCTAAGAAAGTTAATGATGACAGGATATTTACACATAATATGTCAACATATACATCATCATGAGGGTTGTTTCACTGATAATATGAACATTTTTAGTTTTTGGGTTTTTTTTGAGACAAGTTTTCACTCTGTCACCCAGGCTGAAGTGCAGTGATACAAACACAGCTTACTGTAGCCTTGACCTCCCAGGCCCAAGTAATCCTCCAGCCTTAGCCTCCCAGGTAGCTGGGACCACAAGTGTGTGCCACCACGCCTGGCTAATTTTTTTTCTTTGTTGTTAAGGCTGGTCTCAAACTCTTGGATTCAAGTGATCGCTCTGCCTTGGCCTCCCAAAGTGATGGGATTACAGGTTAAGTCACCATGCCTGGCCATAAATACAAATTTTTGAAGAAGCATCAGCATCTACCTTTAAAGCTAGAAATTATTTTAATCTGTGCCTAAAGATGATCATTAACATGTGTAGCTGCAGAAGGTGGATTTAACTGTCACTCTGACACATGACTTTTATTTCAGATCAAACAACATTCATACTTTTGCTTGTTTTTCCCCATTTTCTTCTTGTGTATATAGAAAAAGTGATAGCAGTATATGTGATGAAGAAAAACTCTCATTGAGGCCGGGCACGGTGGCTCAAGCCTGTAATCCCAGCACTGTGGGAGGCCGAGGCGGGTGGATCACGAGGTCAAGAGATCGAGACCATCCTGGTCAACATGGTGAAACCCCGTCTCTACTAAAAATACAAAAAATTAGCTGGGCATGGTGGCACGTGCTTGTAATCCCAGCGACTCAGGAGGCTGGGGCAGGAGAATTGCCTGAACCCAGGAGGCGGAGGTTGCGGTGAGCCGAGATTGCGCCATTGCACTCCAGCCTGGGTAACAAGAGCGAAACTCCGTCTCAAAAAAAACAAAACAAAACAAAACAACAACAACAACAAAAAACTCTCATTGAATGGTGCTAATTGTATATCACTGCCATCAGCTGCTTCAACTAGAAAACCAGTTCAGTCCAATAATAATTTAATTTTTCCCACCCAGTGCATGGAATCAAAGTAAAGCTTTTGAAGTTTATTTTCTTGAAGATTTAATATATAGAATTGTTATGACTGTTATTCTATAATAAATTTAAAATTTCAAGCCAGGCGTGGTGGCTCACACATATAATCCCAGCATTTTGGGGGGCTGAGGCGGGTGGATCCTCTGAGGTTGGGAGCTCAAGACCAGCCTGCCTGTCTCTACTAAAAATACAAAAAAAATTAGCTGAGAGTGGTGGTGTGTGTCTGTAATCTCAGCTACTTGGGAGGCTGACACTGGAGAATCACTTAGACCTCGGATCTGGAAGCTGCAGTGAGTCGAGATCATGCCACTGCACTCCAGCCTGGGTGACAGAGCAACATTCCATCTTAAAAAAAAAAAAAAAAAATTCAATGCTAAAGAAAAACGATTAATTTTTGTGGTGATAATATACATACAAATTTTGAAAAAATTAGTGTTCTTACTAAAGTAAGAGATTTACTTGCAATTGGATGTGGCATACACATAATTTATAATTGCATTTAAACTCTCAAAAAATAATTCCTTTAATTATCAAAAAGAAGCTGTAATTGCCAAAATCTACAAATATTTTTACATATGCACAGAGTAACTAGACTATAAAATCTTGTGACAATGCTGACATTGAATATAAAAACATATTTCCATACGGCATTATGTGTTTTCTCTCTGCTACCTGTCACCAATCTGATGTTTAAAAATGTTCAAGTCCTTAAATGAATTTACAAGAAAAAAAAAAAAAAACCATCAAAAAGTAGGCAAAGGATATGAACGGACAATTCTCAAAAGAAAACATTTATGTGGCCAACAAACATGAAAAAAGTTTATCATCACTGGTCATTAGTGAAATGCAAGTCAAAACCACAGTAAGATACCATCTCACGCCAGTTAGAATGGGGATTATTAAAAAGTCAGGAGACAACAGATGCTGGAGAGGATGTGCAGAAATAGGAACACTTTTACACTGTTGGGAGGAGTGCAAATTAGTTCAACCACTGTGGAAGACAGCCTGGCGATTTCTTAAGGATCTAGAATCAGAAATACCATTTGACCCAGCAATCCCATTACTGGGTATATACCCAAAGGATTATAAATCATTCTACCATAAAGACATATGCACACCTATGTTTACTGCAGCACTATTCACAATAGCAAAGACTTGGAACCAATCCAAATGCCCATCAATGTTAGACTGGATAAAGAAATTGTGGCACATAGACACCATAGAATACTATGCAGCCATAAAAAAGGCTGAGTTCATGTCCTTTGCAGGGGCATGGATGAAACTGGAAACCATCATTCTCAGAAAACACACACAGGAACAGAAAAACAAACACCGCATGTTCCCACTCATAAGTGGGAGTTGAACAATGAGAACATATGGACACAGGGAGGGGAACATCACACACCAGGGCCTGTTGAGGGGCGGGGGGCTAGAAGAGGGATAGCATTAGGAGAAATACCTACTGTAGATGACGGGTTGATGGGTGCAGCAAACCACCATGGCATGTGTATACCTATGTAACAAACCTGCACGTTCTGCTCATGTATCCCAGAACTTAAAGTATAATAATAAAAAAAGTTCAAGCCTTTGAATATCTATTTTATATACCAGTATAGGTATTCCACCATTGTATTGACCTTTGTATAAACAAGTCCTCTTAATTTTGGTTGTATGTTGTTCAAAACTGGTTGGAAATTGCTTTCTCTTTTTTGTTTTTCAAAGTAATATTTATACTGATTTTAAGTGTCCCAGTTGGTGAATTTTGGGAAATTGTGTCTAATCATTTAACCACCATCACAATCAAAAAATGGTGCAATTCTTCACCCTAGAAAGTATTTTCATACCTGTATATATTTACTCAGCTCCCCTAGCCCTGGCCCCAGGCAACCATTGATTTTCCTTCTGTCACTACAGTTTTACATATTATAGAATTTCACATGAGTAGATTTACATAGTATGGAATCTTTTGTGATTGACTTCTTTCTCTTAACATAATATTTTTAAGATTTATCCATGTTACTGTCTGTACTATGCCCTTTTTTGTATTGCTGAATAGTTTCCTGTGGTATGAATGTATCACACTTTGTTTATCCATTTAATAGTGATGGATATTTGTGTTTTTTCTAGTTGGGGCTATGAGGAATAATGCTGCTATAAACATTCATGTACATGGTATTTTTCTGTTTTGTTTTTGTTTTTGTTTTCGAGACGGAATCCCGCTCTGTCATCCAGGCTGGGGTGCAGTGGCGTGATCTCGGCTCACTGCAACCTCCGCCTCCCCAGTTCAAGCTGCTCTCCTGCCTCAGCCTCCTGGGTAGCTGGGATTACAGGCATCCACCACCATGCCCCACTGTCATGTACATGTTTTCGTTTGGACATATGTTTTTATTTCTCTTGGGTAAATACCTGGAAGTAGAATTTCTTGATCATATGGTAATGAATCTAATCTTATAATGTAATGCCATGCTGCCAGGCACTATACCATTTTGCATTCCTACCAGCAATGCCTGAGAATTTCAATTGCAACTTATCTTTGCCAACACTTGGTAGTGTCAATCTTTATGATTACTCATTCTAGTGTGTAGTGATATCTCACTGTAGTTTTAATTGGTATGTTTCTGATGAATAATAAAGTTGAGCATGTTTTCATATGCTTATAAAAAGTTTTAATCAAAGTGTTAGTCAAATGAAATACCAAAATGCAGTTATTGGAAAAATAATTTGCAAACAGAGAAACTTGAAATTTATCCTTTCAAAAGCATAGGAAGTACTGAACAAATTAAACAATAAGCCCTCAAATGGTGTACAATATTAATGTTGAAATCCTGTAATTGCATTTTAGAATATCTCAACTTGCAGGATGAATCATTTGCTGAAGCACCTATTTTTAATTAGATAAATTCATGTTCTGTACTGGAATAAAATAAAATTGTGGAAGCCCATAATTATGCAGAATCATAAATAGAGACAACATATTGTGAAGTTGTTCTTATGAAATATTTGTTGAAGAAAGCTACTCTGAATGAAGACAAAAAAGACAGCATCTATGAAAATATTGAGGCTGAAACATTTATATGTTTCAAGGAGCAAAAACACAAATTGGTGAATATCCTTGTATTAGTTTTCTAGGGCTGCCATAACAAAATATCACTGACTGGGTGACTTAAACAACAGCAATTTATTTCCCACAGACCTGGAGGCTGGGAAGTCCAAGGTGTCAGCAGGTTCAGCTTCTTCTGAGGCCTCTCTCCTTGGCTTGCAGATGGCCACCTTCTTGCTGTGTCTTCACGCGGCCTTTCCTCTGGGTAGGTTAATCCCTGGGGTTTCTCTGTGTATCCAAACTTCCCATAGCGGACACCAGTCAGATTGGATTAGGGCTTACGCTCATATCCTCACCTTAATTTAAGCACCTCTGTAAAGTCCCTATCTCCAACAGGGCCACATCCTGAAGGACTATGGGTTAGGACTTCACCATACGAATTTGAAGGGGCAGAATACAATTCAGCCCATAGCAATCCTCCATTTAGCAGACCGGGTTCTGACATTCCTTTAACTTCCGTATAACGCAGGAGGAGACATGCATGACCTCGAGTCTGGTGAGAGGTAAAAGTCAGGCAGAAAGTAGCGCCCTCTGCCCTGCAATCGGGAACCACCCTTGTGTTATGTGCTTTGCTACATGTCACTATTGATCTGCCAGGCTCCAAAGTCTACCTATTGAGGCCAGTAATAGCTACCTGACCCTCTCGTATTGGCATCTTTTATTTCTACTGTATATAAAATACATGCTCATTGCAAAGTAAAAATAAAATGCTGGCAAAGTATACAGAAGAAAATAAGGATCACCTCCAAAACACACCACCCAGTGATAGCCGCTGTTACCATGCTGGATATATGCCCATCAAAATGTTTTCTCTATACAAACAACTTGTATGCTTTTAACATAAAAAATAGAAATCACAATACATACTCTTTTTCAGTTTTAAAATTGCATATATTTCAGGTGTACAATGCGATGTTTTGATGCACATGTGAACATGGTCAAGTATATGAACATATCTATGTCCTAATGTGATCAGCTTTCCTTTTCTGCTTAACATCATGGACATCTTCCCTTTCAATCAACAGATACCTTAATAACTATCAAAATTTAGGCTGGCTACCTCACCCTGACCCTGAGACTACATCGTACTTAGATTCACTGGAACATGGTAGAAATTTCAGGACTGAAAGCAGCAAAGACCTCTCAGTGCTAAGTAGAGTTTAGGCATTCGCCCCTACTATTTGCAACCCTCTGCCAAGATGTAGGATACGAAATGTTGCTGAGTCTCTAGCTGGAGAAGCTCTCTCAGTGATCTGGGAATAGACAAGGGGCCTCTGGTACCCTGCAGGTCTCTTTCCGCAGGCCTGGGGAGATTGCCTTTCCAAGGTGGGAGCTTTTCTTACCTTTTAAATTCACTTTCCTCCAGGCTGAAATTGTGAACCTTAGTCACTCCTAATCACAATTCTCTTCTCTCATTTGGGACATTTAAGGGCATCTTTCAGCACCAATTGTCAAGTAGAAACATAGAAAGCAACTCAGCATAGCCTCCAACAACCAAGGGCTGTAGATAAGGAGCCTGCAAACATTGCACATTCGCCTTTGTCACTTCAAATGTGTAGTATCTTCTAGGAACTAGGCCCAGCGGTAAGTGAATAAGAAAAAGTGTCCTAGTCTGTTCATTCCATCTCCAAAACAATATAACAATTACAGGGTAAAAGGATTATCAGCTCCAGTAACACAAAATCCTCTTATCTCTCTCTCTGTTTTTCGAGACATAGTCTCACTCGGTTGCCCAGACTGGAGTGCAGTGGCGCAATCTCAGCTCACTGCAACCTCCGCCTCCCAGGTTCAAGCGATCCTGCTGCCTCAGCCTCCCATGTATCTGGGATTACAGGTGCCTGCCACCACGACTGGCTAATTTTTGAATTTTTAGTAGAGATGGGGTTTCCCCATGTTGGCCAGGGTGGTCTTGAATGCCTAGCCTCAAGTGATCCCCCCACCTCAGCCTCCCAAAGTGCTGGGATTACAGGTGTGCCCCACCACGCCCAGCCATCAACAAAATCCTTTTAAATAAGTGCTAGTTATTCCACTGCCTAATAGAAACTGTGTCATAACTTACCTCTTATTGATTGATATATGAGGTTATTTCCAAATTTATTACATAATACCTCAATGAACATCTTATACATGCATTTTGCACTATTGTCTGAATATATTTTATTAGACCTCTGTGCAGTGGGGCCTGCCTTTAGTCCCAACTGCTTGGGAGGATGAGATGGGAGGATCGCTTGAGCCCAGGAGTTTGAGGATAGACTGGGAAAAAAATAGAAAATATAAATTTCCTTAGAATATATTCCCAGAGGTAGAATTTATGGGTCAAATAGGATTACATCCCAGAAACATTATACCAATTTATATCATTTCAATTGTCTCGGGTCTATACCTAGGAGTGAAATTGATGGGTCATTTAGTAAACCTACATTTAACCTTCAGAGTAACTGACACACAGTTTTCCAGACAGTTTTTATAGTAACTGCTGAACAATTTTTCCAGACAGTTTTTATAGTAACTGCTGAACAATTTTTCAGAGCAGCTGCACCATTTTGTATACTCTCAACAGTGTTTGAGGGTTCTGGGTTTTTAAAAATTATTCATTTATTAGTTTTTAAAATATAGAGATGGGAGTCTTAGTATGTTGCCCAGGCTGGTCTCAAACTCCTAAGTTCAAGCAGTCCTCCTACCTCAGCCTCCCAAAGTGCTGGGATTATAGGTGTGAGCCATTGCACCTAGGGTTCTAATTTTTTTTTACATACTCATCAATAATTGTTATTATCTGGCCTTTTTTATTATTATTATTTGAGACAGAGTCTTGCTCTGTCACCCAGGCTGGAGTGCAGTGGCAGGATCTTGGCTCACTGCAACCTCCGCTTCCTGGGTTCAAACAATTCTTCTGCCTCAGTCTCCTGAGTAGCTGGGATTACAGATGCCCACCACCATGCCCGGCTAAGGTTTGCATTTTAGTAAAGATGGAGTTTCATCATGTTAGTCACGCTGGTCTCGAACTCCTGACCTCAAATGATCTGCCCGCCTCAGCATCCCAAAGTGCTGGGATTACAGGCATGAGCCACCGCGCCCAGCCTATCTGGCTTTTTTATTATAACTATACTAGCAGGTATGATGTGGTATCTCATTGTGGTTTTGGTTTGCATTTTTCTGACGGCTATTGAGGGTGAGTATCTTCATGTGCTTATTGGCCATTGGTAAATCTTCCTTTAAGAAATTCCTACGGCCAGGCACAGTGACTCACGCCTGTAATCTCAGCAATTTGGGGGGCTGAGGTGGGTGGATTGCTTGAGGCCAGGAGTTCGAGACCAGCCTGGGCAATATAGTGGGACTCCATCTCTACACAAAATTGAAAAATCAGCCTGGTGTGGGCAATGCACCTATAGTCTCAGCTACTCAAGAGGGCTGAGGTGGGAGGATCTCTTGAGCCAGATGGTCCAGGCTGCAGTGAGTGAGCTATGATTGTGCCACTGCACTCCAGCCTGGGTGACAGAGTGAGATACTGCCTTAAAGAAGAAGGATCAAGTCCAACTTCAAATGGGATGGGGAGGTACATTCTTCCCATGGCTGATTACATACAGGTAATTAAAAATCCAGTCTATCACATAAGTCTTTTATATATATTAATTCATTTAATTCTCTCAACAATTTTCTGTTGCTGTTTTCATTTTACAGGTAAAGAAACTGAGACACAGAGAGGTTAAGCAACAGCTCACAGTCACACAGCTCATAAGGGCAGAGCTGAGATGCCTGGTTTTAAAACTAGGAGCTCTAGCTCTATCGTCCATGCTCTTTAAGACAACTAAAGGAGACAAAGGAATTTGTGCTGGAAAACCAGGTCTGGTGTAATCAAGTCCCCACTTTCCAAAGGCACGATCACCACCACTGTGACTATATCGCCCTCATTACCCCAATTAGGATCAACTCTCACCCACCCCCTTACTGAGATTTTAGAAGGGCAAAAGAAAGGTAAGGGAAAAATGAAGACGAAGATGAACAAAATGAAAGTTACCAAAAGCCCAATAGGATAAGTCATTTGCCACTTCTCCTTACTTCAAAATGGTTAATAAGAGGTAGAGCATAGCACTGCCCAATCTGACGCCAACTAGAAACTGTTGTATTACCTGCACTGGTGCCCTCCAGCTCAGAATCAGCCCTGTCCTTAGCTGTGCCCCAAGAGTGGATACCTTTCCTGGAACTATTAGAGAAAGAAGGTATTTTTTTCTGCTGACTTTGCCAAGAAGACAAACCACTGGCAGGTATTTTGTCACCTCTAGAGACTGGCCTGTCTGAGAATGAAGCCACGATAGAGGAAAGCAGGCAAGACAGGAACCAGGCAGACCAATCCTTTGACAATTTTGAGCTCGTGGATCTGGCCACGCCTGAAGTCAGTATGACCTAGATTTCTCAGTTGTATGAGCTAATCAGTTTCCTTTTTATGGATAAAATGTTAAGCTGAATTTCTAATACTGAAATAAAATAGTCTTTATACCCACAAAGTCTTCCCCTCTTTTTTCTTTTATCTTTTTTTTTTGGACAAAGTATCACTCTGTCACCCAGGCTAAAGTGCAGTGGCACCATCATAGCTTACTATGACCTCAGACTCCTGGGCTCAAGCGATCCTCTTGCCTCGGCCTCCCAAATCTTCCCCCTTTTAAAGTCTCAATGTCGAAGAAGCCATCATATACCCTACACAGGAAGAGGAAAAGGTTTGTATTTAAGAAATGAGAATTGGCCAGGTGCAGTGGCTCACACCTGTAATCCCTTTGGGAGGCTGAAGGAGGAGAATCACTTGAGGCTAGGAGTTTGAGACCAGCATGGGCAACATAGCAAGACCCTGTATCTACAAAAAAGAAAAAAAAAAAGTAGCCAGATAACATGGCATATGCCTGTAGTCCCAGCTACACAGGAGGCTGAAGCAGGAGGATCTCTTGAGTCCAGGAGGTCAAGGCTGAGTAAGCCACAATTGCACCACTGCACTCCAGCCTGGGTGACAAAAGACAGGCTCTGTCTCAAAAAAACAAAAAAAAGAGAGAGAGAGAGAGAATCAACTTGAGAGAAGCAAATGAAGCTCGTGAGGGATGATAATACTTTCCTAGGCACCAACTCTTGAAATTATCACCCCTTCTACCCATCCTCACAGCCTCCAATTTTTAGAGAAGAGTGAATAGCAGCAGAAGGAGGAACTGGCCACCAGGATTCATGGAGAGACACCAGCATACTAAGTCTCGTATTCCTCCACTAAAAAGATTTAGCACTAAAAAGCTGCAGTGAAGTCTCCTGTTCCTAAAATTCATTGCAACCATAAAAGCGCCACCATGTTTTCATGAACTATTAAAACAAACAGTTAAAAATAAAGTCCATTTGGTATCCAATATCCTTCACATGACCATATTTTTTCATGTATTTGTGAAGCAAAACAATTCGTTTAACTGCAATACATCTCCCTTTAACTGATTCAGACTTCCATATTCTCTTTTGCATCCTAAAATAATGAAGTACAATTTCTCTAGCCATATAATTTATAAATTACATACACACATCACAACATGAAATACATTCTCCCATCATTTTTCTCAACTGGGCTTTCATTTGGACAATTGATGAAATTACAAACATTGAGCACCAGAGGAGTAAGAAGAGTGTAAAGGGAGGCTCTTAGCATTTATGTGATACCTATCTCATCACATGTTATTTTGTTTCACTTAATACTGACCCTAATCTTTAAAGCAATTGTTATTGTTCCCATTTTTCTGATGGAAAAGCCAGAAAGTGAGTAAGTTACTTACCAGGTTTAAGCAGTTATAAAATAGCTATGGCAGATACTGTTGGTTGCTTGTCTATAACCACATTTCTTCTTCTCTTTTGCTGGATGAACATGCTTCTCATTAAATAAGTTGAAAATGCTGGGAACTAAAAAAAAAAAAAAATAGAAAGAAAATGCTGGAAACTTTTTAAATTTTTGAAACAGAGTCTTGCTCTATTGCTGCAGGCTGGACTGCAGTGGTGCTATCTCGGCTCACTGCAGCCTCAACCTCCTGGGCTCAAGCGATCCTCCTCCCTCAGCCTCCCAAAGTGCTGGGATCACAGGCATGAGCCACTGCGCCCGGTCATTGGAAATTCTTCATCCAGATTTTGCTGCTAGGACGTGGGCTATCACCCAACCCAGCCAATGGGCCAGAGGGAAAGCCTGCTGGGATGTTATGAGAAAGTTTTCTTTCTGATTAAAAAGTAAAATAAAACACACACACAAGGAGAACTCTTCCCCTCCTCCTTACCTCCTTTTTGTTTGTGGATGAGGTCTTGTAATGATATAATACCTGAAACGCAGAAACCATCTTAAGATCATGAGGATAGGAAGGAGAAGATGAAGTTGCGTGCTCTATAACACTCTAAAGAGGGTAAAAAGAAAAGGTCGTCCCTAACATCTTTGATTCTCTCAATTGACTAACCCTAGAACTTCCCCACCTCAGGACTTAAGACTACCTGAGACATAGTAGCACTTACCGTTTATTGAATAAATAGTTAAGTGACTTTAACTTTTTAAAATGTGTTTTCATAGACAATAATGGAAATATCTACCAAAGCTAAATATTCACCTACCCTGTGACCCAGCAATTTTACTCCTAGGTATATATACAAAAGAAATGAGTGTTCTGTGTCCGCTAGAGATATGTGCCAAAGTGTTCATAATAGATCCAAACTGGAAACAGCACAAATGTCCAATAGCAGAATGGATAAATAAATGTTGGGATGCTCAGGGCTTGAAATATGATACGATATAAAAGGACAAACTGTTAAAACTCACAACATCATGGATAAACCTTACAGACATAGTTATTGAACAAAAGATACCAGAAACACAAAAATATATACTCTTTGATTCCTTTAAATAAAGGCTAAGACGACTCTCCCTCCTGCAGCCTTGTGAAGAATGTGCCTTGCCCCTACTTTGCCTTTTACCATGATTGTAAGTTTCCTGAGGCCTCCCAGCTGTGTTAAACTCTCATTGTCCCTGATAAAATAGCACCCTCTCTTCCTCTGCTCTTCCATCCTTTTCTCTTTCCACTGTGCAACTGAACACTAGAAAGAATGACATGCAAAATAAGAGGTTTTGGATTCAGCATAGGACTAACTACTGGATGCTACTTACAGAAAACTTTGTGTTGACAAGTCTTGTCATCTAGGTAAAAGCCAATGTTACCATAATGACAAAATTGTTGAGGAAATAAATCTATAAGAGACTTCATTTAAAGAAATAAAAGAAAAAAATAATAAAGGTTAAGACAAAAATCGAATCCATTTTTGTAGACATCAGCACTTACCTCTGAGAAGGAAAACGGTTACTGATGGGGAAGCAGGAGGCATAAGAAAATCTTCTGGGTGATAAAAATGTTCTATCTCTTGATCTGAATTGTACTTCCTTGGGTTTATACATATGCTTAAAAATTGTCAAGTTATATGTGTAAAATATGTGCACTTTACAATATATAAGCCACACTTCAATTTTTTAAAGGTCACAAAACATTGTTGTTTTCACGGAAGTATAGGAAATATCTTTTACTCCATGTTAATTCAGGGAAGTTATCTCCATAAGTGCCTTACAAAATAATCTTCATAATACAGTAGCACCGTAAATTAGGCATTATTATCTCTGGATCACAAATGCACAATATGAGAGTCAGAAAGGTTAAGTTACTTTCCAAAGTCACACAGCTGATCAATGGCAATGCTAGGATTTTTTTTTTTTCTTTTTTTTTTGAGACAGAGTCTTGCTCTGTTGCCCAGGCTGGAGTGCAGTGGTGTGATCTCTCAGCTCACGGCAACCTCTGCCTCCCAAGTTCAAGCAATTCTCATGCCTCAGCCTCCCAAGTAACTGGGATTACAGGTGTGCACCACCATACCCAGATACTTTTTGTATTTTTAGTAGAGATGGGGTTTCACCATGTTGGCCAGGCTGGTCTTGAACTCTTGACCTTAAGTGATCCACCCATCTCTGCCTCCCAAAAAGCTGGGATTACAGGCATGAGCCACTATACTCGGCCAAAGCTAGGATTTGAATATGAGTTTGTCTGACCCTCAAAACCCATGCTCCTTTCCCTGCGTTACTATCCAATGGGTAGTTACCTGCGTAGCCAACTTCCCAGGGTCACGGAAAGAATCACTGACGCAACCAGGGAATGCTCTCCTGGAGTATGGATGTATCTAGAGAAACTGTGGAAAGAGGCCAGGCATGGTGGCTCACTCCTGTAATTCCAGCACTTTAGGAGCTAGAGGTGGGAGAATCACTTGTGACTAAGAGTTAAAGACCAACTTGGACAGCATAGCAAGACCCCTTTCTCTATTTAAAAAAAAGAAATTGCCTAAATAGAACAGAAAAGGCTGCATGTGCAAGACAGTTATTGCAGGATTTATAATAGTAAAAATCTAGAAAAAACTAAATATTCAACAGTACATAATTAAGCAAATTATAATACATATATTTAATAGGATATTAAGCAGCCATTAAAAATCATGCTCAAGAAAGCTTATGATATAATTTTCATTGGAGTAAAACTGAATAAAAGTTGCATATACTTTAAGAATATAACCATGAAAAATAAAACTTTTTAAACTTATGCACAGAGAAGGGAAAAAACAGAAAGTGTTTGTATGTAAAGACCATTAATTTGTGTCATCTATTATTTCTCTCAGCAGTGTTTTGTAGTTTTTCTTATAGAGGTCTTTTACCTCCTTGGTTAGCCACATCCCTAAGTTGTTGTTGTTGTTGCTTTTTTTGCAGCTATTGTAAAACGGGTTGAGTTCTAGATTTGATTCTCAGCTTGGTCACTGTTGGTGTATAAAAGAACTACTCATTTGTATACATTAATTTTGTATCCAGAAACTTTCCTGAATTCTTTCATCAGTTCTAGGAGCTTTCTGGAAGAGTCTTTAGGGTTTTCTAGGTAAACAATCGTATCATTGGCAAATAGCGACAGTTTGACATCCTCTTTACCAATTTGAATGCCCTTTATTTCTTTCTGTTGTCTGATTGCTCTGGCTAGGACTTCCAGTCTTATGTTGAGGAGGAGCTCATGGATGAGCTCATTTTCAATATTGTGAAAATGACCATACTGCCAAAAGCAATCCACAAATTAAACACAATTCCCATCAAAATACCACCATCATTCCTCACAGAATTATTTTAAAAATTCTATAATTCATATGGAACCAAAAAAGAGCCCTCATAGTCAAAGCAAAACTAAGCAAAAAGAACAAATCTGGAGGCATCACATTACCTGATTTTACACTATACTATGAGGCCACAGTCACCAAAACAGCATGGTACTGGTATAAAAATAGGCACATAGAACCAATGGAACAGAACAGAGAGCCCAGAAATAAACCTAAATACCTACAGCCATCTGATCTGATCTGTTGAAAAGGACATCCTTTTCAACAAATGGTGCTGGGATAATTGGCTAGCCACATGTAGGAGAATAAAACTGGATCCTCATCTCTTACCTTACACAAAAATCAACTCAAGATGGATTAAGGACTTAATCTGAGACCTGAAACTATAAAAATTCTAGAAGATAACAATGGAAAAACCCTTCTAGACATTGGCTTAGGCAAGGATTTTATGACCAAGAACCTAAAAGCAAATGCAATAAAAACAAAGATAAATTGCTGGGACTTGATTAAACCAAAGAGCTTTTACATGGCAAAAGGAACAGTCAGCAGAGTAAACAGACAGCCAAGAGGGGGAAAAATCTTCACAATCTATACATCTGATAAAGGACTAATATCCAGAATCTACAAGGAATGCCAACAAATTAGCAAGAAAAAAACAATCCCATCAAAAAGTGGACTAAGGACATGAATAGACAATTCTCAAACGAAGATATACAAATGGCCAACAAACATATGAAAAAATGTTCAACATCACTAACAATCAGGGAAATGCAAATCAAACCCACAATGCAATACCACCTTACTCCTGCAAGAATAGCCATAATCTAAGAATAAAAAATAGTAGATGTTGGCATGGATACGGTGACCAGGGAACACTTCTACGCTGATGGTGGGAATGTAAAACTAGTACAGCCACTATGGAAAACACTGTGGAGATTCCTTAAAGAACTGTAAGTAGAACTACCATTTGATCCAGCAATCCCACGACTGGGCATCAACCCAGAGGAAAACAAGTCATTATACGAAAAAGATATTTGCACGTGCATGTTTATAGCATCACAATTCACAATTGCAAAAAAATGTGGAACCAACCCAAATGCCCATCAATCAATAAGTGGATAAAGAAACTGTGGTATGTATATATGAGGGACTACTACTCAGCCACAAAAAGGAATGAACTGATGGCATTTGCAGCAACCTGAATGAGACTGGAGATTATTATTCTAAGTCAAGTAACTCAGGGATAGAAAACCAACATCGTATGTTTTCTCTCATAAGTGGGAGCTAAGCTATGAGGATGCAAAGGCATAAGAATGACATAATGGACTTTGGAGACTTCAAGGGGAAAGGGTGGAAAGGGGGTAAGGGATAAAAGACTACAAATCGGGTACAGCGTATACTGCTTGGATAATGGGTCCACCAAAATCTCACAAATCACCACTAAAGAACTTACTTATGTAACCAAACATCATCTGTTCCCCAATAACCTATGGAAATTTTTTTAATCAAAAAAATAAAAATCATCTACATGAAAAAAACAAAGACCATTAACAACTTCTGACTCCGAAGAGTGTAATTTTATAAGGTGGGGTAGGAGTTGGGATAGACGACGAGTTGAAGGGAGGACCGGGACTTTCATTTTTTGCTTTATAAATTCTGTATTTAACTTTTTTACATTAAACATACATAATCTTATGATGAAAAATTTAACTAATTTGTTAAAAGAAACTAGAAGGAAATTTACAAAATATGATTGTCTTTAAGTAGTGGGATTTGGAAGATTTTTTGATGTGTTCTTTCAGCTTTTCTATACTTTCTAGAATTCCTATAAAAATCTTTATACTGGTGGGGGCGAAATACATTGATTTCAATGAGTTGATGCATTTGAAAGCACACTGGAATCTGTGAAGCACTTCAATTATAAAAAGTGATTTTATTACTACCGTTGAAAATATTAAATGCTGGCAATGGCGTTTTGTAATGGAGGCAGATCTTCTTTCCACCTGCCCAAGCACTCAGAATGGCTGCAGCCTCCGCCTTCCTGAAAGTGAGAGGGAGGTTGGATAAACCACTGCCCGCCCACCTGGAACAGTTCTAACGCTTAGGATATTTTCTGTCCAAACTTCAGGTGCTAAAGTGGAAAATTATTTCTTGGGGCTGTGTTTCTCTGCCCTGGCTGCACATTCAGATCACCTGGGGAGTTTTTAACTGCTCCACCCCCAGAGATTACATACAACCCAATTGCTTAGGGCAAGATACCTCAGGATTTTTGAAATGCTTCCTAGTTGATGTCAATAAACATTTGATGCTGTGGATAAACTCTAGGCTAGGTGCAGGGAAGAGTTTCAAAACTCATCTGGGAAACATTAACCAAAAAACTGAAAAACATGACTTCCCTCAAACCAACCTGAGTTAAAAAAAAAGTAAGAATTTTAATCACCAATTATATATTTACAGTTTACAAAGGTCAGTGCAGACATAATGCCTTTTGATGATCTCATTTGATTATGGTAATGAATGTAAACTGCTAACAGATATAACCGCCTAGAGAATTCTGGACAGTAAGTGACGCAGAAACCATTATTTACATTTTGCCCAGGAGAGAACTGAAAGGGAACAGTTCAGTTTCCCAGAATCAAATCACAAAAGTATTGAGCCTCAACACTTCTGTCTCCCACTACAGCTTGTTGTTACCTGGAGCTGGCTTTTATGCCTTTGAGTTGCCAATTTCACCACTGAAGATTTGAAGATTTGAAGAAGCTGGTTGCCTGCCTCCATCCTACTTACCCCGACAGCATCAAAAACAACGGGAACATATTGTGCATGGAGTTGTGCTATCACCCAATAGCGCTGCCTACAATAGGGCTTGGACACGTAAGTAAGCGCACATTGAATGAAACAATGAATGACTATCTTCTACAAGACAACATTTGATCCCCATTTTACAGAGGAGGTAACTAAGACCCCAGCAGAGAAGATAACACATCCGAGATCATAAAACCTAAGAGAGGCAGAGCTAGAATGAGAGGGGGCTCAGACGGCTGACTTTGTACTGTTCTTCATGCTACGACCAACTGTAGTTTTTTAAAGACTAAGCCCCAAGGACAACAGCCGTAGAGACAATTTATGTAGAAACTCCTCTCTAGATATTATACACAGATATTATAATAGGAGGAATATTGAATAGGAGTTGGCAACAGTGATTTTCTATTATAATGTTTTATTGAAAACAATTTATTTTACACAAGATTTACTTCCAATAATCTTAGTCTGACTAATGACAATCTTCTGAAATGATTTTTTTAAGAATTATTTTGCTTCCTGAAAATTTCACATAATATAGGATGTGACAGATCACCATAGTCATATATTTACATTCACAATTACTAGATACAAATAAAAGATAGCTAGAGAGAAGATATCATACACGCTTTTAATCAGGAAAGAAAAAGACCTCTCTAATCAATGTCTTGCAAAACCATTAAGCGAAGTCCTAAACTGAAGCTCAAATAATTGAAAAATGAAAATGATCTATCTACTCGTGACAGGGAGATTGCAGTTTTATAAAAATGTTGAATGCACATATGGATGAAAGGGATTGACACTGTCATTTAGTAATTGGCTATCAGTCACAGACAAATGGGAGAAAACTAAGCTGAGAGCGGAAGTCAGAATTTTCTCCACTGCTGTCAAGAGGCCACAACATGTTCGTTCAAAAGTTTGATGTTTAAATCATTAGTTACGGGAAATAGAATTGACAATGGTTAAAGGTATTACAATTTATCCATCCATCCATTCATCCATTTATCCATCCATCCACTGGGTTTAACCGCATGAAATTTCCCAGTTTCCCAATTGTCCTTAATGCTTATTAAACACGCTTCCAGGGGTGACATACCATGTAAGGTTTGGAGAGTAAGGGTTAAATGAAAAACACTCTCCATCTCTGCAAATCCCCAACTGGTAGAGCAGGCTGGGGTGGGGAGCGGAGGGGAGGAACACACACCAACAACTATTTATAAGAGTTATAAATGTACAAGTGCTATCAGATTATATTGACATCTACGCATAGAAAGAACATAGAGCAAATTGTCAGCAGAAATGTGGTTGGTGGGAGTTTATGAAATTATTTTTCCTTTTGTTTAGCTCTATTTTTAAAACTTTTAATTTGATGAATGTGTATTTTTTTGTAATTAAAGATTTTTAGAAAATGTACTACGGAGGTTGCAGAATTGATGGCTATTCATAGATATGTGTAAGATAAAGGATTTAAAAGTTAAAATACATGAAGCAACCTAGGTAAAATGATAAGTGAGATATTGAATATACAAGACAATGGCCAGACCATCTATCAGAGTAGAACTCTGAGGCTGGGCATGGTGGCTCATGCTTGTAATCACAGCACTATGGGAGGCTGAGGCGGGCAAATTGCTTGAGCCCAAGAGTTCAAGACCAGCCTGGACAACATAGTGAGACACCGTCTCTATAAAAAATACAAAAAAAAAAAAAATTGGTCGTGCATGATGGTGCATGCCTGTAGTACCAACTCGGGAGGCTGAGGTGGGAGGATCACTTGAGCCCAGGAGGTTTAGGCTGGAGTGATCTGTGATTGTGCTACTGCACTCCAGCCTGGGTGACAGAGTGAGACCCTCCCTGTCTTTCTCTTTACATATGTGCTTGTGTGTGTGCATATATGTAATCTATATATATATGTGTATATATATATATATATATATATATTTTTTTTTTTAAAGTAGAACTCCCTGACCCACAATCTGTAGTAACCAAACCATTATCTCTAGCAAGCAGCCCAGGAAGCTAAACAATAATCCCTGTACCCAATGACCCAAAATGGCCAATACTTGATTAATAACTGCCAGCTTTCCTAATTTTAATCCCTGATTCCAACTCAAGGCCAACCAGAGAAAGCCAAATATTATACCCAAATCAATCACATAGGATGCCCTCTTTCTGGTTGGCTGCCTCCAGCTTCTCCACGCCAACAGCCTCCTATTAGGGGGTACCTGAAGTCTTCCCTTTTTTGTTACTATGCAACCTTCCCACTCTTCTACCTGCCTTTGAGTCTCTGCCAAACACAAGTTATGATGGCTGACTCCCTTGCTATAACAAGCTGTAAATAAGGAGCTTTTGCCTGCTCTCATGTGAGTAGGTCTTTGTTTATTTCCATGGAAGAGAAAAGAAATAGAATCAGAAATGAGCTTAGCACATAGAATGCAAATGACAAAGTCTTATACATTTATGAGAAATATGGATTATAGCAACTCTCCATACCCCACTATCTCCAGGATATTGCTGGGTTCTGACTCTGCCCCAGGAAGATGAAGTTATTTTCCTCTTTCTTCCTTCCTTCCCTCCCTTATTCCCTCCCTCCTTCCTTTCTTTCCTTTTTCTTTTCCTTCCTTCCTTCCTTCCTCCCTTCCTTCCTTCCTTCCTTCCTCCTTCCCTCCCTCCCTCCTTCTCTCTCTCTCTTTCTTTCTCTCTCTCTCTCTCTCTCTCTTTCTTTCTTTCTTTCCGAAACAGAGTCTCATTCTGTCACCCAGGCTGGAGTGCAATGATATGATCTTGGCTCATTGCAACCTCTGCCTTCTGCCTTGTGGGTTAAAGTGATTCTCCTGCCTCAGCCTCCTGAGTAGCTGGGACCACAGGTGTGCGCCACTACATCTGGCTAATTTTTGTATTTTTAGTAGAGACAAGGCTTCACCATGTTGGCCAGGTTGGTCTTGACCTCCTAACCTTAAGTTATCCTCCTGCCTCGGCCTCCTGAAGTGCTGGGCCACCGTGCCCGGCCTAGTTTGCTTCTTTCAATTTCCTTCTTCATACACTCTTCCAGCATGCTTTACTCCCAACTCCTTAACCTGAGAAAGAAAATCAAGAGCCATTGAATACCTCTGTTTTGGTTTGAACTTTGAAGGCTGAATCAGAATCAGGAAGGTCTAGGAACCAGATTTAATCACATATAAACTCCATGAGGGAAGGAAGCATGACTGTTCAACCTCTCACCATGTGTCCAGTTGAATGATTGAAATTAACACCTGGAGACATCCAACGTATCAACACCATATGGTACCTGCAACAAGACAACCCAAATGATTACATCATATTAAAAAAACCTATCTTGCTTCCCTGAAGTTACTGAACCAAGATACAGTCAGAGAAAATCTGTGTTCCAGCATACCAAATATGGCCCACATAGACTAGCCACACAGAAGACAAAGATCAGCTCATCATTTCCTAGTGATTTGTCCTACGGTGCTCAGTGCTTAGTCAGATACAGCTGTGTTTCTAAACTCCATCTTTCTCTTGTGCTCACTGGATAGTAAACATGAATTGCTATTAATAATAATTTTCCACTGCACGTCCAGAACAATCCATCCAGAGAAAATTGGAACTTCTTCTCTACTGAGGTCCAGTCCCATCAATTTGATGCTCATTTTATAGAAAGGCCGTTGAGAAAAATTAATGTACCCAAACAAATAGAGTTTGTCCTTGTAACTGATTCAGAGTATGACAGGAAACAAAAGGGCTGCCTTAATGGCTTCCTCTGGGAAATTTATTTTCAGAACATTGAGTTATTTTCTCCTACTCTACCAGATTAGATTAAAATATTTTTTAAAAAAGAAAGAAAGAAAAATAAAACTTAGTTGTCTGTTATCATAGAAATCACTTTGAGATCTAGCTTCATTTAAATTCGCTTGTTATTGTCTTAGTCAAATAATGTTACAATCTGAGTTATTTACTTCCCATTTTCTTCGTACTTCCCCTAGCATGTTTTTTTTTCCCTAGTCCCTTAACCTGAAAAAGAAAACTGGGACCCACCACATGCCTGAAATGAAAGCATTTGAGCCTTTTAAAGATACTACTATACCTTGCCATGAGAGAATGCGTTGGACTGTGATCCAAAAACTGTGGTTTGAGGTTTTTTTCGTTGTTTGCTTTTTGCTGTGCTAGACAGGTCAGTAATGTCACCTGCCTCACTCTTAGTCACAAGGAAAGAAAAAAAACGCCTCCTCTACAATTTCCATGGAAAAAACATGTTATATTCCAGGTGACCTGCAGCCTTTTGTCCTCCCATATCATAGCCAATTGATTGCAAAAGCAGTCAGCCCACGGGCTAACCTATGGAGTGGCCGGGCATTAAAAACCAGATCCAAACAGAAAAGACTGTAACCAAAGGAGCCAACCAGAGTAACGTAGTCAGAAATTAGAATTAGAAAATATAGAAGAGAAAATCAGTTGAGTAGCAAAGAGATGATAAAATTTGCAAAAAGAAGGCATGTGCAAGCTCATCTTCCTGTTCAGTAGCAGCCATCAGGAAGGCCTGCACAGAAGGCTGGTCACTGGTAGATAGCAGCAAGAAGAACAGAAGCAATAGGCCCGAGCTGAGTCTGCAGGATGGCAGGAACTGGTGACATTTTGCTGCTCAGGAACAAGGAGAAAACTAGCTCCTGGTCAGGTTTCCTTCGGGCCTGGCTGGATGGCAATTCTTGTGACTTGATCTTTCTATCACCCTTATCATGGTTATGCCTAAAAAGAAAACAAGGAAACTCCCCCTCAAAATCCTATTACTTGCAGGAACCTGAGTGTGCCTCTCTTTTTTTAATATAAAGGAGAGCTGAGCACACGCGTGCACACACAAACACACACCCCTCTAAAAAATAAACCTTACCAGATCTGGAGAATCTTAACTTTCCAGCACAAGGAGTAGCAAAGTGGAGAAGAGCCCACGTTTACAGGCAGGAATTGTGAGTACCAACCCAGCTCAACTACTATTTTTGATGTAGTCATGGATAATAGGCTTATCATCTCTAAATCATTACTTCAATCAGAAAATGGAGTTGGATGAGATGCATTCATTTGGTAAATATTTACTGAGTGTCTACTATGAGACTAGTCCTGTGCTGGCTAATGGGAGCATAACGGTGAAGTAGCCATGGTTTTTTGGCTCTTCGGACTTAATGTTGTAGTTGGCAGTACAGATAGGTAAACAGGTTATTACAAAATTGTGTAATGCTAGCATATGTTAGAGGTAGAGAGTTTCCTTTGGAGCCAGAAGAGGGTACCTAATCTGGATAGGACAGGAGACACTCACAGAGGTCTTCCTAGGGGACATTAAGACCTGGAAGAGGAAAAGTTGGTCCACCACATTGAGGGTGTGGGCATCCTTTCAAGGGACTGTGTTAAAGAAAAACTTCTCTTCCTGGGTCTGCAAGGGGCGTGGTTTCAAAAGCAGGAGTTTCCGGCTCCATGCCTGCATCTGGGAACCAAAGTGGTTTCAAATGCAAATTTTGTTGTCTGGGTTTCCCATGCGCGGGCTAGGTAGAGACATCCAGGTGGGCTTCTTTGTCCAAAAAGCCCTTGGAAAGCTCTGGGAGGAGGGGGCTCTATAACTCAAGAGCTGTGGACCAAGTAGCCAATTTGGTATGAGAGTCAAAGATCAATCACTCCAGAGGAAGTTTGAAAGAACTCCTCTCATTGGATGAGAACACGAATGGGGAGGGAATAACTCAAGGGTTAAAATTCACCTGCTCCTTACCTATACAGATTCCTTTTCTGGGTCCCTTCCCACGGGAGGCAGCACGGGAGCTGTTTCTTTCTTTCTCTCTCTCTCTGTCTAATAAATTGCTTTTCTGCAAAACTCTTTGGGTCCATAATATTTATTCCAATGGCAAACTCACCACACCTCCAGGGCCCCTTTCCCGATTCTTCAGAGTTAGCAAGGCCAAGAACCTCTTTGGAACCTGGAGGGAGCTGGGAGCATCTTCAGGACACCCACTGCCCCTTTCATTCTGGCTGGACAGAAGAAAAGAAGAATCCATGTGATAGTGTGAGGCCGCTAATGAAAAAGCCAAACTCTATAAAATATTTGAAGAGATTTTTTTCTGAGCCAAATGTGAGGACCATGACCAATGACAAAGCCTCAGGATCCTGAGAACAATTGCCCAACGTGGTTGTGGTTCAGCTTGGTTTTACATGTTTCAAGGAGACAGAAGACCTCAGTCACTACATGTAAGGTATACACTGGTTCATTTCAGAAACGTGGGACAACTCCAGTGGGGGCTTACAGGCTACATGTGGATTCAGAAGTTATCTGATTGACAGTTAGTTGAAACAGTTAAGTTATTATCTAAAGACCTGTAATAAATATAAATGGGTGTCTGGGTTAAGACAAGAGGTTGTGGAGACCAAGGTTCTTATTACGGAGATGAAGTCTCTTAAGTGGCTGCCCTTAGAAGCAATAGATGGCAAATGTTTCCTACTCAGACATTTGAAAGCTGCTAGACTCTCAGCTAATCTCTTCAGGATCAGAAAAAGACCTGGAAAGGGAAGAGGATTCTCTACAGAATGTAAATTTCCCCCACAAGAGACAGCTTTTCAGGGCTATTTCAAAATATGTCAAAGAAACAGATTTTGGAGCTTGTTACAGTGACTCACACCTGTAATCCCAGCACTTTGGGAGGCTGAGCTGGGCAGATTGCTTGAGCCCAGGAGCTGGAGACCAGCCTGGGCAATATGGTTGATACCCTGTCTCTACAAAAAATAAAAATAAAAAAATTAACCAGGCATGGTAGTGTGCACACCTGTAGTCCCAGCTACTTGGGAAGCTGAGGTGGGAGGATCACTGGAGCCCAGAGGTTGAGGCTGCTGTGGGCCATGATCTATGCCACTGCACTTCAGCCTGGGTGACAGAGTGAGAACTTTTCTCAAAAAAAGAAAAAGACAAAGAAAAACAGAAAAAGGGAAGGAAAGAGGGAAAGAGGGAGGGAAGGAAGGAAGGAAGGAAGGAAGGAAAGAAGGAAGGAAGGAAGGAGGGAGGGAGGGAAGGAAGGAAGGAAGGAAAGGAGAAGAAAATATATGTATTTGTGACATGGTAAAAAGCCCCATAAATGTGCATACCTCAACCATACCACAGCTTTCTGTTGAAACTGCTCTCTATAACCCAAATGTGTATAAGTAATTAAGGACTGTAATTGCCACCCTACCCAGACAATGTGTAAACAAATGCTAATCTTGACTTTTGTAAACGACTTAAATAACAATCAGAATGTCAAAAGTCCCCTGGCCCTCAGAATGTCCAGGAGCCCCTCACCCTCATCTTCGCCCAGATGGTGATTTATAGAATCCACTAGCCCTCGGAATGTCTGAGGCCCCTCACCCCCACCCCCTCCCCTCACCCTCACTCCCAAGGTGATTTTTACGGGTATAAAAGGTCTTGACACGCTCCTTTCGGGGCCACAGGTTGGAGAGATGCGAGTCCTCCGTGGCTGCCGGCAATAAAGACCCTGCAATTTGGCATACTTTTGTCTTGGTGTTGACTTTCTATGCTCACTCCACTACAACATATTGAGGTAAAATAATTTCTTTCAAGACCTACCATCAGTGATGTGATGCTATGCTAGAGTCAGGTTGGAATTTGATGTTTTATTTCTAAAAAGAGTCTGTTTTGTCAGTCTTAAGATCTCTGTTTTAATATTAATGCTAGTCATATGGGCCTGAATTCCAAAGGGAGGAGAGTATAATGAGGCACATTCGACCTCCTCTTCCCATCATGGCATGAGCTAGTTTTTCAGGTTTCTTTGGAATTCCCTTGAATTCCCTTAATATTAATGCTGGTCAGATGGGCCTGCTGGTCAGGAGGAGGGGTTCACTCAGTCTGTTGGAGGTGCTTTTATTTTTGGTTTACAGGACCAAAGCCCTTGGCCTCCTAAAGGTTAGCTGAAAAATCAACTGACATGTGGCAGATTGATTAATAAGAGAAAAGGAATACAAATCTATTTAATGCATATACACAGGAGCCTTCAGAATGAAGACTCAACCTCCCAGTGAGGTATAGAAGCTTATGCACCAACTTGAGTTTACAGAAAGAATAGGGGCCCGGATCCTGGTGTAATGGATTATGGGATGGGGAGAAAAGGAATTTCATTGAGAGGCAATAAATGATTACCAGGGAGAATGACTGGATGGGAGAAGAGAATTAACTCATAAATAGTTCTCTTTGGGATGTAAATGATTCTTTGAGACAGTCAATACCTTGAATAAGGTCTGTTCAGGTGTGGTTACATTCTTGGTCTTCTTTCCCGTAATGGATCCTAAGATAATGAGGTGAACAGGAGCAGCTGTTCTCCTTGGTGGGTCAGTCCTATCTTTATGTAGATATGGGAAAGTTCCTTCCAGAGCTGATTGATTGATCTTTAAGGATTTTTACTTTAAAATACTCATTATGCCAGGGAGCCATTTTTTCAGATGAAACATTTTTATTTCCTTCATTAGCTTTGTTATAAGTAGAATTTTCGGTGCCGCAAAAGAAGTAGCACTGGAATATAAATTTCCTCAGCAAGGCAGTTTACTTCTATAGAAGGGTACAGCTCACAGATGGAACAATGGTGAGTGCACACCTGGACAAGGGAGGGAAAGGGGACTTATGCCTGATGGAGGTCTCCCCTACTGCTGTGTCATTCCCCTATTAGCTAGGGTTAGACCTCGCAGTCTCTACTAATCCCTATTGGCTATTTTTAAAGGGATCAGGAGTTCGAGCCAGAGTGGCGGGGTAGGTAGCTTGGCAGGAAGGGCGGTTACGGACAGGTCAGAGCAGGTAGCCAGGGGTCAAAGCAGGTGACCAGAACAGGTGACTGGAGCAGGTGACTGGGGTGAGTCTGGATGGAGCAGGGAACCAGGGGAGCAGATGTGAACTACTAGTTAGAACTGGTGGAAAAGGTTGTTTACTGAAACTACAAGGAAGTTAAACTTCACAATGTCGAATTAAAGAATAAGAGAGCTGAACATGCTGACATGCTGATTCTTTGAAGAGAAACTTGGGGTTCACTATATCTAATAGCTTTATGTATCAATTTGTATTTAGGGTTGGACAAGCTTGCTGTAAAGAAAAGAAACTTGTGGCAAAGAATTTTTGACACTTTTAGTTGCTTGTCCAATATCTTTTCCTCCCTTAGCTCTTGCAGGCAAAATTACAGTTTTGTTAAGGTGCTCATGTCTCCTTCAAGTAATTCAGATAAATGGAATCATATTTCCAACTCTGGGGATAAATCCTGATTGGTCCAAGTCAATACAAATGGTCTCATTCTCTTCGTTAGTAACTGATTGGTTTAGCAATGGGCATGTGAGCCTGTTTTGTCCAGTTAGCTTTGAGGGTGATAGCTCTTAAGGGGGATATCTTGCAAATCATGATTATCCTCTGCTCTCACACCAACCACAACAACATTCAACACAGAAGAATTCTGTGACCAAATGTGGAGAGTTTTACTACACACCAAGCAGCAGACACCAGCTGGGGGTCCTTTAATTCAATTCTAGCACTGTCTCCCAAGAGATAGCATCAGATCCCAAGGTTTGGGGCTGAGTTCCCAAAACTGCCTCTCCCCCACCAGTAATAAGTCTGGGCCTCTAGAATGTCTGATGACCAGCTTCAACTTGGGGTTACCACAACCCTCCTTTTAGGTTCTATTATGTTGCTGGAAAAGCTCACAGAATTCAGGGGAACACATTTATCAGCTAATTATAAAGGATTTCTCAAAGCATACAGATAAAGAGACATATAGAGTGAAGTATGGGGAAGGGGCATGGGGCTTCCATGCCCTGGAACCCCCACCCTCCAGGAATCCTCATGTGTTTAGCTATCCAGAAGCTCTCCAAAACCAGCCCTCTTTGGTTATTATAGAAGCTACATGATGGCAGCATTCCTTCCCCCAGGTTATAGGGCTGGAAGAAGTTGGGGGTATAGGGCAGAGAAAGGAGGAGAATGATTAGAATCCTGCCTTGGGGCAGGTGAAAGAAGGGCAAGAAGATCAGAGAGACAAATTCTATTTTCTGAGGCCTGATCTGAGACCTAACACACAAACACACCAACATTATAACAAAAGACTGTTACAATGGCTATGGGAGTTATAAGCCAGGAACCATGGATAAAAAATATATATGTGTGAAATAACATCACAACTTGGTTAGTCTATAGTGTCCAGTCTAATCAAACACTAATCCAAGTGTTGCTGTGAAGATATTTTGTAGATGTGGTTAGCATCTACAGTCAGTTAATTTTAAGTAAGGGTACTACCTTCCACACTGTAGGTGGGCCTCATCTACTCTATTGAAAGGCCAAAAGAGCAAAAACAGCTTTCTCAGGAAAGGCATTCTGCCTCAAGACTGTAGCATCAACTCCTGCCTGAATTTCCAGCCTGCATGCCTGCCCTACAAATTTTGAATTTGCCAGCCCCTACAATCACATGAGCCAATTCCTTAAAATGAACATTTTATAGGTTGGTGTAAAAGTAATTGAGGCTTTTGCAATTACTTTTGCAGCAACCTAATATATCCTATTGGTTCTGTTTCTGTACAGTCCAAATTCAGGCATACACACAAGCCCTAGGATGGAGAGGAAACCAGAAGGACTGGCTTATAATTAGTGAGGAGAGCAGTGTCCAGAGCCCACAGGACCTTGTAAACCCAAATAAGATTTCAGGATTACATTCTATGCACCATAGGAAGCCACCGAAGCTTTAGCAGAGAAAGAACATAATTGGAAATGCAAGTTGAGAAAATTATTCTGGCTGCTCTGTAGCAGGGGTGTCCAATCTTTTGGCCTCTCTGGGCCACACTGGAAGAACTGTCTTGGGCCACATATAAAATACACTAACAATAGCTGATGAGCTAAAATAATAATAATAATAATAAAGTCACAGGAAAACCTCACAATGTTTTAAGGAAGTTTATGAATTTGTTTTGGGCTGCATTCAAAGCCATCTGGGACACATGCAGGCTGCAGGTTGGACAAGCTTGCTCAACAGAAAAGAGATTAGTGGCAGAGGGTTGTGATGACACCTTTAGTTTCTTGTCCAATGTCTTTTCCTCCCTTAGCTCTCACAGGCAAAATTGTAGTTTTGTTAAGGTGCTCATCTCTTCAGATAACTCAGAGAAATAAGATTGTATTCCCAACTCCGGGGATAAATCCTGATTGGTCCAAATTAGTACAGATGGTTTCATTCTCTTTGTTGGTAATTGATTGGTTTAGTAGTGGGCATGTGAACCTGCTTTGATCAGTGAGCTTTGAGGGGGATATCTATTGTGGGAGACTTCCGGGAAAAGTATCCTCATTTGTAGGAACGCACTAGGAGACAGTCTCTTTCTGCACCTGAATATGTCTGGGTGTGAAGCTACTCACAAGAGCTGCAGCCATCTTTCACCCATGTGGGTAGCAGCCTGAGAGTACAGATGACAAACTAGGCATAGATGAGCTAAAAGACAGAAAGAACCTGGGAATATGGTGACAATGATTAACTGCTGAGTCACCCAGCTCCCAAACTTGCCCTATTGCTGTCCATCCTTCTATGCAAGATAATGAATTTTCTTTAAGCCAACTGGAATCAAGATTTCTGCTTTTGCTGCCCATGACATCCTAACTATTTGCAGGACGAGAGCAGAAGTGAGAGTTTAGTTCAAAGACAGTTGTGGTGATCAAGACAGATATGACGATGGCTTAGACTATGATGGTAGTGGTGGGGAGAAAGAAAAGTGGGTGATTCAGCAGGTATTTCAGAAGTAGAACCAACAGGGTAAGGGGGGCAATGTATGGACCCATAGATGAAGTCATTAGCAAAGTTCTGTACATGTTGACAATTAATAGATTTATATGCCATTTGAAAGTTTCTTATCACACAGGAATGATTATGACTGTACTTCTGATGTTCTTTTGCATCTAATCTAATCCATTGCCCAATAATACCAACTCTGAGATTACAAGTTAAAAATAGTATCATCATGTAAGATCCAATGTCAGAGTCCAAAAGTCTAATTCAAGGAGCTGAAACTACTTTGCAGCCACTATGGAGTATTTCCTCAATGTCAAGAGTGACAGTTTCCATTGCCAGAGCTTCCTTGGACAAATTTTCTTTTATCCTGAAGCCAGCTTCATAAGAAAGCTTAGCAGAAGAAAATTGTCATCTCATTAGTGTAGCTGGGGCACTGTCATGGGTCTGGGATGTTTAGAAATGTGTACACCTTGTTCTCTCCCTACCCTGTCTTGGAGTGGGCCTGTCACACACCCAGTGAGGAAGGGACCTTGATGATAAAGCTCTGAGCACATCCAAGATGTTCTGCAGAGTTTGTGGAACTATGTTCAGTATCCAGTGCTTCAGAGGCAGATTTTATGGAAGGTTTCCTACAACAAAGAGCTTTTGTTGTCAGAATTTGGAATCATGGTCTTTTCATCCCCGATCACATTCAGGAAGTGGTTTTTCTTGTGCTCACCCTGTCTTTGTTGTGACCACTTCTTAGGTTTGCTCAGTGATTCTCTTTCTGTGATAGTTACAGATTCTAGAAAAGTTATACTAGTAACACACTGAAGCTTTTGATGAGACCATCTAGCTGATAATAACAGGTGTAAGTTACTGCAATAAGTTTTTATAATGGGTTGAATAGCTTCCCCCTCAAATTCATGTCCACTGGAAACCTAAGAACTTGACTTTATTTGGAAATAGAGTCTGTGCAGATGTAATTACTTAAGATGAGGTCATATGCTGGACTAAGGCAGGAGCTAAATCCAATGACTGATTTCCATATAAGAAGAGGAGAAGATACACAGAAATGCACAGAAAGGAGAAGACCATGTAACAACAGAACAGAGATTGGAGGGATTGTTTACAAGCCAGGGAACGCCAAGGATTACTGGGAGCCACCAGAAGCTGGGAAGAGGCAATGTATTAGTCCATTCTCATGCTGCTATGAAGACACTACTTGAGACTGGGTAATTTATAAACAAAGGAGGTTTAATTGACTCACAGTTCTGCATGGCTAGGAGATCACAGGAAACTGAGAATCATGATGGAACGTTAAGGGGAATCAAGCACCTTCTTCACAGGGCAGCAGGAGGTAGAAGAGATCTGTCAAGCACTTTTAAACCATCATATCTCATGAGAATTCATTCAGTATCATGAGAACAGCATGGGGAAATCGTCCCCATGATCCAATCACATCTTAGCAGGTCCCTCCCTCAACCATGGGAATAACAATTTGAGATGAGATTTGAATGGAGACACAGAGCCAAACCATATCATTCTTCCCCTGTCCCCTCCCAAATCTCATGTCCTTGTCACATTTCAAAACATAATCATGCCCCAACAGTCCCCCAAAGTCTTAACTCATTCCAGCATTAACTCAAAAGTCCAACTCCAAAGTTTTATTTGACATAAGGCAAGTCCCTTCCACCTAGGAGCCAGTAAAATCAAAAGCAAGTTGATTACTTCCAAGATACAATGGGGTACAGACATTGGGTAAATGTCCCCATTCCAAATGGGAGAAATTGGCTAAAACAAAGGGGCCACAGGCTCCATACAAGTCCAAAGCCTAGCAAGGTACTCATTAAATCCTAAAGCTCCAAAACTATCTCCTTTGACTCTATGTCTCATATCAAGGGTATGCTGATATAACAGATGGGCTCCCAACGTGTTGGGGAGCTCCGTCCCTGTGGCTCTGCAGGATAGAGCCCCCCAGCCTTCTTTCATGGGCTGACATGAGTGCCTGCAGCTTTTATAGGCACACGGTACAAGCTGTCAGTGAATCTACCATTCTGGGGTCTGAAGGATGGTGGTCCTCTTCTCACAGCTTCAGTACACAGTGCCCTAATGGAGACTCTGCATGGGGGCTCCAATCCCACATTTCTCTCTTGCATTGCCCTAGGAGAGAGTCTCCATGAGAGCTCCATTCCTCCAACAGACTTCTGCCTGGACATTCAGGTGTTTCCACACATCCTCTGTAATCTAGGCAGAGGTTCCTAAACCTTAGCTCTTGTCTTCTGTGCACCTGCAGGCCCAACACTATGTGACAACTGCCAAAGTTTGGTACTTGGACCCTCTGAAGCCATGGCTTGAGCTGTACTTCGGCCCGTTTTAGCCACAGCTGGAACTGGAGTGGCTGGGACACTGGGTACCAAGTCCTGAGGCTGCACAGAGCAGGGCCTTGGGCCTGGCCTGTGAAACTATTTTTTCTCTGGGCCTGTGATGGGAGGGGCTGCTGTTAAGAGATCTGAAATGCTCTGGAGACATTTTCCCCATTGTCTTGGAGATTAACATTTGGTTCCTCATTACTTATGCAAATTTCTTCAGCCGGCTTGAATTCCTTCCCAAAAAATGGATTTTTCTTTTCTACCACAAGATCAGGCTGCAAATTTTCCAAACCATGATGCTCTGCTTCCCTTTTAAACATAAATTCCAGTTTCAAACCATCTGTTTGCGAACCCATATGACTGTATGCTTTTAGAAAAAGCCAGGTTATCTCTTGAACATGTTTGCTGCTTAGAAATTTCTTCCTCCAGATACCCTAAATCAACTCTTTCAAGTTTAATTCAAATTTCCACAGATCTCTAGTGCAGGAGCAAAATGCCATGAGTCTCTTTGCTAAAGCACAGCAAGAAAGATCTTTACTTCACTTCCCAAAAGTTTCTAATCTTCATCTGAGACCTCAGCCTGGACTTCATTGTCCATATCACTGTCAGCATTTTGGTCAAAACCATTCAACAAATCTCTAGGAAGTTCCAGATATTCCCTCATCCCTCATCGTCCTGTCTTCTTCTGAGCCCTCCAAACTGTTCCAACCTCTGCCAGTTACCTAGTTCCAAAGTTGCTTCCACATTTTTGGATTATCTTTATAGCAGTACCCCACTATCCCAGTACCAATTTTCTGCATTAGTTCATTCTCACACTGCTATAATGATACGCCCTGAGACTGGGTATGTTGTAGTGGAGGGAGCACAGAAAGTCAACACCAAGACAAAAGTATGCCAGATTGCAGGGTCTTTATTGCCAGCGGCCATGGAGGACTCACGTCTCTCCAACCCGTGGCCCCAAAAGGAGGGTGTCAAGACCTTTTATATCCATAAAACCACCTCAGGAGTGAGGATGAGGGGTGGAGGTGGGGGTGAGGGGCTTCAGACATTCTGAGGGCTAGTGGATTCTGTATATCACCTCCTGGGCAGAGATGAGGGTGAGGGGCTCCTGGACATTCTGAGGGCCAGGGGACTTTTGACATTCTGATTGTTACTTAAGTGGTTCACAAAAGTCAAGATAAGCATTTGTTTACACATTGTCTGTGTAGGGTGGAAATTACAGTCCTTAATTACTTATGACAAGTTGCAGGGGCCAAGATGGCGTGGGTTTGGACTGCTTGCCTGTCACATTTGGGTTACAGAGAGCAGTTTCAACAGAAAGCAGAGGTATAGTTGAGGTATGCAGTTTTATGGGGCTTTTACCATGTCACAGGTAATTTATTAAAAAAAAAAGGAGGGTTTTTTTTTTTTTTGACATTTGGAGACTGAGTAATTTATAAAGAAAGGAGGTTTTCTTTTTGGAGATGGAATCTTGCTCTGTTGCCTAGGCTAGAGTGCAGTGGTGCCATCTCTGTTCACGGCAAACTCTGTCTCCAGGTTCAAGTGATTCTCCTGCCTCAGCCTACTGAGTAGCTGGGATTACAGGCACCTGCCACCATGCCAGCTAATTTTCTTTTTCTTTTGGTATTTTTAGTAGAGAAGGTTTTACCGTGTTGACCTGGCTGGTCTCAAACTCCTGACCTCAAGCGATCTGCCCACCTTAGCCTCGCAATGTGCTGGGATTATAGGTGTTAACCACCAAGTTTGGCCAATGTATGACTTTTGGAGAGGCAATGTGATAATTGATTAACCATCACCCAACATTCCTGGTGGGTGGGAGAAGAGCTCTCTCCTGCCCCGCTCATGCTGGCTAACTGCCTGTAGCAATGTGACTTTAGTAGGCTTTGGGAAATCAAGAGTTCTAAAGATTATTGGTAAAATAAAGACATTTGGTCTAAATTAGGCAGGTCAGATATTAGATTTGCTAAATGCTTTAAGGTAATAAACTGCTTCTAGAAGAAAAAGAAAGAATGGCAATTCTCCAAATTTTGTGGAAAACATAAATCTACAGATTCAAGAAGTAAAGCAAAACCTAATCAAGATATTTGTAAAGAAAATTATACCAAAAACTTCATGGTTAAACTATTGAAAATCAAAGAAAATCAAAGAACCAAAGAACCAGAGAAAATCTTAAAGGCAGCTAGAGAAAATGACATAGTATAAATTGAGTGTGTAAGTGAAGGGTTATGATTCAGAAACAATGAAGGCCAGGGGACAATGGAACGACATTTTTACAGTTGAACTTGGATGGGTAAGGATAGCAATACCAACCCAGAAGTCTGTATCCAGATGACATAGTATTTGAAAATGATGGTAAAATAAAGACAATTTCTGATAAATTAAAACTTAAATTTATTACCAGTGTATTAGTCCATTTTCATGACGCAGATAAGGACACACCTGAGACTGGGCAATTAACAAAAGAAAGCGGTTTATTGGACTTACAGTTTCACATGGCTGGGGAGGCCTCACAATTATGGTGGAAGGCAAGGAGGAGCAAGTCACATCTTACATGGATGACAGCAGGCAAAGAGAGCTTGTGCAGGGAAGCTACCATTTTTAAAACCATCAGATCTTGTGAGATTCACTTACCATCATGAGAACAGCACTGGAAAGACCTGCCCCCATGACTCAATCACCTCCAACCTCCCACAACACATGGAAATTCAAGATGAGATTTGGGTGGGGACACAACCAAACCACATCAACCAGCAAATCTGCTTTACAGAATTTTTTGAAAAATTCTTTAGAGGGAATGGAAATGATACTAGATAGAAACTCCAATCTACAAAAAGGAAGAACACTGGAAGTTGTAACTATGTGGGTAAATATAAATGAATTTAAATTGTTTTCTCAATTTCTCTAAAAAAGCAATTAAGGCAAAAATTATTCACTGTATTTAAATATGTAGGTCTAGTATACATGGCAGCAATAACATAAAGGATGGGGCATAAGTGGAATGATAGTTTTGCTAAGTTCTTACCTCTTACATCAAATAGTACAATGTGGGCTCTTAGTACATTGAGATAATTTAAAGATGTATATTGAAAACCCTAATGTAAGCACTAAAAATTAATATAAAGAAGTATAACAGAAAGCCAACAGTGGAATGAAAATGAAATAATCAGAATTACTGAATTAATCCAAAAGAAAGCAGGAAAGGAGGAATAGAGGAACAAAAAGGGTTAAAGCAAATGAAACACAAATTGAAAAAAAACAGATCTCAATCCAACCATATCATTATTACATTAAATGTAAATTGATCCAAAACTCCAATTAAAAGGCAGGTACAGGCTAGGTGCGGTGGCTCACGCCTGTAATCACAGCACTTTGGGAGGCTGAGGTGGGCGGATCATCCCAGGTCAGGAGTTCAAGACCAGCCTGGCCAGTATGGCGAAACCCTGTCTCTACTGAAAAATGCAAAAATTAGCTGGGCATGGTGGTGGATGCCTATAATCCCAGCTACTTGGGAGGCTGAAGCAGGAGAATCGCTTGAACCCAGGAAGCGGAGGTTGCAGTGAGCCGAGATCACACCATTGCACTCCAGCCTGGGGAACAAGAGCGAAATGGCATCTCAAAATAAAGAAATAAATAAAGAAATAAATAAAAATAAAAGGCAGGTAATATCAGACTGGATTTTAGAAAATCAAGATCCAACTATAAGCTATCTATAGGAGATACATACACTTTTTTGTGTGTGTTTTTCCACACACAACGTTGATGAGATACATGTACTTCAAATATAACGACATATCTGGGTCGAGTTGGTGTTTAAAAAAAGAAAAGATGTATACACAAGTTAATTGAAAAGAGGGGAAACTGATTTATACAGCAAATAGCCCAAGAAGGATAGGGTAGTTATATTAATATCAGACAAAATATATCTCAACCCAGGAATATTAATAGAGATAAGGAGGAACAGTTCATAGTCCTATTTTAAAAAATGGTGACATCATTATGACATAAAAGCCTAACTGAAGATTTAAAAATCCTATGTATGCACCTAATAACACAACTTCAAAATACATGAAGCAAAAAATTCGCCAAATTAAAAGACAAAATAGACAAATTCACAGTCATAGATTGTAATACTCCTTTTTGTAAATAACAGAACTAAACAAAAAAAATTCATAAGGATATAACTAATCTGAACAACACAATCAATATTTAACTGAATTGATATTTATATTAATAGAATCAATGGACAGTTACAGAACCATTCAATTGCAAAATACGCATTCTTTTTATTATATGTATGTATGTATTTTTTCAGTCTCTACTATTTGAATCAGAAATATATTCTTCTTAAAGTGCACATGAAATATTTACCAAGGCAGATAAGAAGACAGGCTATGAAATGAGTTTCAGTCAATTTCCAAAGACTGAAATCTTAGTCTGGGTGCAATGGCTCACACCTGTAACCCCAGCACTTTTGAAGGCCAAGGTAGGAGCACTGCTTGAGCCCAGGGGTTTGGGAACAGGCTGGGTAACACAGTAAGACCACAACTCTAAAAAAAAAAAAAAAAAAAAAAAATTACTTATTTAAAAAAAACAAATAGCTAAGAAAGCTCCTAAATATTTGGAAATTAAACAACACACTTCAACAAGTGGCTTGTCAACCAAAATGAGAGACTGAGGTAAAAGTCTCAGTCAACTGAAGTTTATTGAGCCAGAGTTTGAGAGCATGCCCAGGAAAAACACACTGTGGCCCCTGTGCTCTCCGAAAGAGGTTTTCCGGAGGCTCAGTATTTACACATTTCTTTAAAGGGGAGAAGGCATCAAGGAAGAGAGTTGGTGGTGGTGAAGCAAATAGTTACATTTTTGCTAGATTTTAAGTAGTGCCCAGTAACTCTATGCTATACATAAGGCGAACATTCAAAGAAAATGGAGTAAAAGAATTATGCAGATATCTCAGGTGAAGGAATTTGATTTATCTTATCCTTGTTCTGCATCTGGGAAGATAAGCTTGTAATTGAAATCATCAGTGTGAAATTTAACAGACTTTAGTTATATGATTTAGGTTGCAGACTTAGTTACAATTGATATGTCCTTGTTTTATGGAAGGATATACATCTTGAAAGGTTTAAGGGCCAATAAATAATTTCTTTATGATCAATTTGTTGAGGATAGTCATCCTCAGGCTGAGATGCATAAGGCTTTTTTTTTTTTTTTTTTTTTTTTTTTTTTGCATTTTGGGGAGGACCTGGCTAATGTACAAAATTTTTATACAATGATGGAAGTAACAGCTATCCCTTTGTAAAAAGAATTTGTAGTGTTGGATGACTTCAGCCTCCAGGCTTCACTCTCCCTTTGACATAATAAGTTGGGGTGGTTCTGAGATTTTTATTTTCCTTTACAGGGTCAAAGAGGAAATCATAAATTAAAAACTATTTCAGCTGAAGGAAAATGAAAGCGCAGTATACAAAAATTAGCAGGCCGGGCAAGGTGGCTTATGCTTGTAATCCCAGCGCTTTGGGATGCCAAAGCAGGACGACTGTTTGAGACCAGGAGTTCAACACCAATCTGGGCAACAGTGAGACCCTGTCTCTACAAAATTTTTAAATTTAAAAATTAGCAGGGTGTAGTAGTGCACACCTGTAGTTCGAGCTACTGTCTTCTACAGTTTAAAGGTGGGAGAGTCCCTTAAGCTCAGGAGGTTGAGGCTGTAGTGAGCTACCTATGACTATGTCACAGCACTCCAGCCTGGATAACACAGCAAGACACTGTCACTAAAAGAAAAAAAAAAATGTATACTGCAGCTAAAGCAGTGCTTAGAGGGCAATTTATAGCTTTAAATACTTGCATTGGAAAGGCAGAAACATCCAGAATCAATCGTCTTCAACTCTAAGCAATTAGAAAAAGAAGAGGAAATCAAACCTCAAGTGAGCAATAAAGAGCAAAATAAAGCAACGAACTAGAAAACAGAAAATTAATGAACTAGAGAACAGAAAACAAAACACGACGTTTTGAAAAGATTTAAAAATTGTTCAACTTATAACTAGATTAGTCAGGAAAAAAAGAGAGAGAACACACAAACTGCTACTATCAAAAATATCTTAAAGACAAGGTCCCTGCCCTCCTGGACGTTTAGTGGAGGAAAGAAATGTCATACAATTAAATCTATAGTTACAGATTATGGTAAACTCTAAGAGAGAATTCTGTCGCGGAGTGAGAGGCCGCTTTTGGTTGCAGGAGGGCACCTCTTAGGAAATTACTAAGCTTCCCGCCCTCCACTGAGTACAGTATCGCGAGCTACTGAGTACAGTATCGCGAGCTATGCCCAGCTTCGCATAGCGCTCCCGGAGGCAGGTGGTGGCCCCGCCCCACCTGGCCCATCAAAAGCCCCGCCCCTGTTCACTCCCACACGCCCCCGCCGCCGCCAGGGCCCTTCTACGCAGGCGCAGGGGTGGCGCCCGGCGGAGGCACGAGGTGGGGCCGGGCGGCCGCGGAGCGGAGCGGGGCGGGGCAACCGCTGGGCGGGCATCGAGCGTGTTGGAGCGCTGGTGAGGTGGCGTCCATCCTACCCGGTGGCTCCCGTTCCCGGCCATGCAGAGCCCAGACTCGGGCACCTGGCTGCTCTGATCTGGACTCGGCGCGGAGGGAGCAGAGGGAGTCCATGGCGGATCCCTCCGAGCCTGGCCGGCTGGCGTCCGCGGGCGATGGGAGCCCGGAGGAGGACGGAGAGCGGGAGCCACTGCTGCCGCGGATCGCCTGGGCCCACCCGCGGAGAGGCGCCCCAGGCAGCGCCGTGAGGCTGCTGGACTCCGCCGGGGAGGAGGGCGAGGCCGGCGATGAGGAGCTACCGCTCCCGCCAGGGGACATGGGGGTCCCCCGGAGTTCGCCCGCCGACCTGGACTGGAGCCACCCCGCGGGTTCAGGTGCGAACCGGCCCTGCCCCACTCCCTGCGCCCCCGGTGGCTGCCCCGGCTACTCGGCTCTGTCTTGCCTTCTGCGCGCGCTGGCCGAGGTGGACGGGCTTTCCCCGCTTCCTGGGGAGACCGCGGGCACCTAGCTTGCTCGCTCCTTCTCCAGGAGCTCCCTTTCTTAAGGCCAGTGACTGTCCTTAAACCGATTCTTTAGTGCTCCCTGCAAAGTGAGTCTAAACTTCTAGAATCAGACACTAGGGAGAGCTTAACTCTGTAACATGTCGTCAGTCCCTGCTCAAGTTTGGACTTGACTTGGGAATTAAGAACCTTGAACTCTCGGGAAAGTTCCCGGAGTGGTGAACTTGCAGAGTGGTTGACAGGAGAGAGATGAACAGCAAGAATATCCAGTTGCCACTGGGGCACGTTTCAAAACCTTTTCCTATTAAATGTTGTTATTGTGACGTTAACCACAGGGGGCAAAAGCAGTTGAAAGTCTGTTCCTGCTAGCAGTTTCTCTTTCTCGATTTACTTCTGATACATAAGAAAACCAAACGAAAAACCTCTCTTCACTATTAAGCGGACTGATACCCTCGGGTGAAACAAGACAATTGAAACGATGTTGAAAGTTAGTTAAGTTTAGGTATGCTGTGCAGGCCTGGATATTTGTAGATAAGGAGTTTTTCTGGCGTGATTAGTGGAGTTAGACTAACGTGATCACGGACATGGCAGAGACTTGTAATACTCCCTGCTAGAGGTGAGACAGACATGTTTGTAAAAGGGAGATGGTAACACCTCTCTGCTGGTTGTGAGGATGGATTAAATGAGATGGTGTGCACCTCGTTTGGTTTGTCGCTTCACACATGACAAAAGCCACAGAAAATGGAAGTTTCATTAACACTGCTTAGTTTTTCTGGAGTTGTTAGAAGTTAAATGTACTGTTAGTGGCACACTAATGTGTCCTGTACAGTTTAAAGAATTTTGGATAGAATCGGTCATTCAAGTTCTAGTTGAAGTTACATTCAGACATATTCTAGAGTAAATAAGTCAGAGAAGTCCAAGGGGAGCCAATTTGTCTGATTATTTAAGCTTTAACCAGCGTCTCTGACGTGCATTTCTGTTCCATTATAATATTAGCTGATGGATGCATTGATGTTTAACCAAACAACGTGAAGCTGGAACCAGGTGAAAAACAGGCCTTCATTCGCCTAGTTACATTGGCAATTTGGGCATATATTACTTAGAATTTAGTCTGTAAAATCGCTAGCTTGCCTTTTCCTTCCCATTACCTTGTGTAGCTAGTAAATTCTTAAAGAGCCTAAAGGCTTCAGAATGCTCTTGTTTTGTGAAAGTGAGGTATTTTGTAAACAAATAGTATTAAGTCTAGAAAAAAGTCAAAGTGAGAGACCAACGAGATGGCAGGCCTGTAATCCCATCCCATCATTTTGGGAGGTGTAGGCAGGAGAATAACTTGAGGCCAGGAGCCTGAGAGCCGCCTGGGCAGCAAAGCGAGACCCCCATCTCTATAGAAAATAAGTAGAAAAGAACACAACCACAAAAAGTCAAAGTGAAGATATAGTGTTAGAATACAAATGGATTCTTAGAATTCCTACCTTTTATTAAAAGTAGTATCTTACCTATATCACAGCTTACAATTTGCTAAGACCGTTTTTAAAAAATATTTTATTCTCGTGTGGGTGCTGTGGCTCATGCCTGTGAGCACTTTGGGAGGCCTGGTGGGTGGATCATTTGAGGTCAGGAGTTTGAGACCAGACTGGCCAACATGGTAAAACCCTCCCTCTACTAAAAATACAAAAATTAGTGGGGCATGTTGGCAGGTACCTGTAGTTCCAGCTACTCAGGAAGCTGAGGCAGGAGATTTGCTTGAACCGGAGAGGCAGAGGTTGTAGTGAGCAGAGATCCCTCCACTGTGCTCCAGCCTGAGAGACAGAGTGAGACTTTGTCTCAAAAACAAAATTTTTTTTTATTCCCACATCAGCACAGCAAGTTAGTTGTTATTTGCCCTTATCCTTGTTACGAGGATTCAAAATTAATAAACTGGTAATGACTGGTAGCTCATAGGACTTCAGAGATACATGGTTTGCCTGAAGTCAAATATCCAGGAAGTGGTAAATCAGGAGGAAGCCTGCCCTTTTTCTGTTTTTGCCATAGGTCCATAAGTGTTAGAAAATAATTGTGTCTTTGGTTATTTTGGAGGTTTTACCTTTAATGGAACTTTAAAATAATTTCTGTGAAAACTGTTTAAAAAAATTTTAAAGACTAAAATGTTCATGATTGAGTAATTTAACTCAATTTTTAAGTTTAGTTATTTTTTAAATGACGCCATTAACTTCATTTGTCCTTTACCATCTGATTTCCATGAAACTACTTCTCTACTTCCAAGAAGTTTTTGCCTTTAAATTAATATGAACATCATTTATGATGCGTAACTCTTTTGTTTACATAAATGAGGTTTATGTACTTTAGTCAGTGGAAGAATGTCATATGTCTGTTACCTTTAACAAGGCATTTAACAAAGTCTACAAACAGCATAAACCATAGTGTTAGTTGCTGGATCAGTGTCAAAGTGGAAGGATTAGTGCATTCCTTGTTCTGGTTATTTTAATCAGTGAATTGCGTAGTAATGATGATAGCTAATGCCAACATAGCAGTTAATATGTGCTAGGCATAGTTCTATATGCTTCATGTATATTCATAACCAACCCTGTGATAGGAATAGTATTTTTTTTTTTTTTTTTTTTTGGTGGTTGGAGAGGGTGGCAGGGGGACAGAGTTTCACTCTTGTTGCTGCCCAGGCTCGAGTGCAATGGCATGATCTTGGCTCACTGCAACCTTTACTTTCTGGGTTCAAGCAATTCTCCTGCCTCAGCCTCCCAAATAGCTGGGATTACAGGCACGCACCACCATGCCCAGCTAATTTTGTATTTTTAGTAGAAACGAGGTTTCACCATATTGGCCAGGCTGGTCTCGAACTCTTGAGCTCAGGTGATCCACCCGCCTCGGCCTCCCAAAGTGCTGGGATTATAGATGTGAGCCACCACAGCTGACCTTGTTCTCATTTTAAGAAGGTACAGAGAGAGGCTGAGCATGATGGCTGAGACCTGTAATCCCAGGACTTTGGGAAACCTCTTTGATGCACACCTGTAGTCCAAGCTACTCAGGAGACTGAGGTGGGATTGTCTGAGCCCATGAGTTTCAGGTTACAGTGAGCTATAATTGCACCCCTGTACTCCAGCCTTGGTTACAAAGCAAGACCCTGTCTCAAAAGAAAAAAACACAAAGAAGTGAAGTGACTTCTCCAAGGTCCCAGTTAATACAAACCAGGAGCACTTAGCTTCTGTTAGTGTAACAGAAAACAGTGTTAGAATTCACAAAGAGCTGCCAAAGTAAAAGAAAATGTGAATTTGTAAGTCATTTAATGATTCATGGTGGCTTATAAATATGTGAACAGAATAAGAAAATCATATTAAAGGAAGAAAGATGAGAAGAAGATGGAGCCTGGAATGAGTATACAAAATGCACCTCAGATGCTTAATGTAGGCAACTCACAAATTTGACCTTTTTTTTTTTTTTGATGGAGTCTCGCTCTGCCACCCAGGCTGGAGTGCAGTGGTATGATCTTGGCTCACTGCAACCTCAGCCCCCCTGGTTCAAGCGATTCTCCTGTCTCAGCCTCCCAAGTAGCTGGGATTACTAGCGCCCACCACCATGCCTGGCTAATTTTTGTATATTTAGTAGAGATGGGGTTTCACCATTTTGGCATTCACCATGTTGGTTTTGAACTCCTGACCTCAGGTGATCTGCCCACCTCGGCCTCCCAAAGTGCTGGGATTACAGGCGTGAGCCACCACACCTGGCCCCAAAATTTGATTTTTAAGATTACTGAGCAGCTAACTTAAGAGAAAACATAATCACGGGGCCTATAAAGTTAAAATAAACTGATTATTTGAACGAAAACAGAATGGGCAAAGGCTAGCCTGTCACATAGTCTCTTGGTGAATGCTGTATGCTGAACAATATCTGTGATAAAAGTGATTAGTTTCATAGATTGTTCTTATAACTTTTCTGAAGCCCATTTCAGTAGAAATAGTTTTAACTATGGGTGCTATCTGTATTGTCTCATGTAGGTTCAAGATACTGATAATCTGGTTTAATTTAGAGGAAGGTTTTAGCAGAGTCTCGTTCCATGTGTTTTGACTGTTTTCCATAAGTGAGCTTTTGAAAGACAGCGGTGTGTTGGAGAGTATTTTTCAACCAATGCATAAAATACAGACGTCGTTTTCAATGCATTGCAGACATGCATCATTCATCAAATATTTTGAGTGCCTACTGGCTGCCAGTGGAAATCAAGGCTTTGGGGAAACAATAGGGACCTGTACTAGATGGATGCCTGTTCACCTGCCCTGTCCCCTCAAAGCTATAGCCTGTGGAGGAAAGAGTCAAACACTCCTAACAGATTGTGTATATGTGCTTGGATGGGGAAAGCTGTGCATTGAGGCATGGAGCCATGCCCTAAATATGGGGGCCAGGGAACACTTAGAGGAAGTGGCATCCAATTCAAGACCTCAAGGATGAATAGCTCCAAAAGCCCTGAGGCTGGCTTCAGTTTGCCAAATTTGTGAACACCTAAAGTTTTCTATTTGTTTGTTTTTTGAAACAGGGTCTTATTCTGACACCCAGGACGAGTGCAGTGGCGCAATCACGGCTCACTGCAGCCTCGAACTCCTGGGCACAAGCGATCTTCCCACCTCAGCCTCCTGTGTAGCTGGGACTACAGGTACATGCCACTATACCCAGTTAATTTTTATTTTTTGTAGAGATGGGGCCTCACTATGTTGCCCAGGCTGGTCTTGAACTCCTGGACTCAAGTGATCCTCCTGCCTCGGTCTCCCAAAGTGCTGGGATTACAGGCATGAGTCACCGCACCCTGCCAGTGAACATCTACATTTTTCTAGAAAATATTCTGGTTAGTGGGTAAGGTTTGGTAAAGATGGGTAGGCTTAGGTTTATAGTTCTAATCCTTAAGAGCGAAAGAGTTCATTTTAATTTATTTATTTGAAATAGAAACTTGATGAGTTACTTGCATCCTTCATACATACTTCAATTGTGCTACATAAAAAAGGCTATACAACAAGTTCTCTTAACCCATTTTTAGTTTCTGCATTTTAAAGGACCAGTAATAGCCTGGTCCTTTAAAGTGTGGCCAAGGGGATAGTTTGTTAATTTTTCAAAGGAATTTATTGAAGGCTTACTATGTGCCAGGCCCTGTTCTAGGAACTTGGGATACATCAGAAAATGTATTCCAGAAGAGATCCAACAAAAAAGATCTCTTCCTTCTTGGAACGTAGATCATTTTGTTTCAGCATCATGAGGGTGAATAAGAATGAGTGATGGGAAGGAAGTGCGGCAGATTTGTGAGAACCGCATGGGTGAAAGTTCAGAGGCCGAGCTGCACATATGCAAAAAGCTCGGAGCTTGAACAGGACCCGGACTTGACTAGGTGGTCACCACCTCTTCTTAGAGGGATACATAGAGGTAAAATTGAGATTCTCCTCAGAACATGAATTGAGTATTTTCTAACACAGAAAAATCGAAATGCCATACTTTATTCCTTAAAGGGGTGACAGTAATTTTAATTGAAAAAAAAAAAAAAAGAAAATGTAGCTAATCATGCCCTCAGCTACTAAAAAATCAAACCAAATGAGAACAGACCTTCAGACCAGATCATCCACAGCCCATCGAGCTTGAAGCAGTGTAACACCTGATGCCTTGGGGAGGGTGCTTCAGGGTGAACTCATTACCAACATACATTTAAGTAATTAGAAAGCCAGGAGCTGTGGCTTCTGCCTGCAATCCTAGCACCTTGGGAGGCTGAAGTGGGAGGATCACCTGAGGCCAGGAGTTTGAGATCAGCCTGGGCAACCTAGTGAGGCACTGTCTCTACAAAAAACTTTAAAAAATTAACTGGGCATTGTGATGCACACTTGTGATCCTGGCTACTCAGGAGCTGAGGTGGGAGGATTCCTTGAACTGGGAGATTGGGGCTGTAGTAAGCTGTGATCATGCCACTGCACTCCAGCCTGGGTGATAGTGAGGCCCTGTATCACATTAAAAAAAAAAAAAAAAGTCATAGAATGTAATTGTCAGTTACGAATCAGTTAAGGAAAAATTATCTGCTAAAAACGAGTTTCTTTGAATTTAGAATAGTTACTAGGTGACCTTTTTTTTGGGCAGAAATTAATAGGACCAGCTATTTTTAAAGTGCCTTTCTAGATTGTGGTGGTAAATCTAGGCCATTTTCAAATAAGAGAACGCCCATTTTCCTGTGGGGAAGATATTATCTCATTTATCCAAAAGAGGTGCTCAACAGGGCAAAAACAAAGAGAAGGAAATGAGAAGATCCTGGCTTTTTTCACAGGAATGTTTCTGATTGATCTGATTTTGGTTGAAACTGAATTATTAAGTATTCTGAGGATGACTGGGCTCCATGAGAGCAACAAAGGCAGAGTCTATGATGAACTCATAAAACGTAACCCATAAACCAATTTGGCAATATTTAATAGCAATAATGTCAAGGTCTGCACGTCGTATCCAAAAGAACTCGAGTACAGTTTGAAGAGACCAAGAGTGGTCTAAGAGTTTAGCTCCTTCTATACAAATTAGTAGTATGACAGGACTCCTAAATAACTAATGCTTTATTACAGGGCTTCTTATTTTGAGATAGTGTCGAGACCAGGAGGTATCCCTATTCTCTGCGGTGGTTTATGTGGTTTCAGCAGTCCTGTTTTAAGGAGGCACATTGAAATGCTGAGGCATGAAACGGGAGGACAACTAGGATGCTGAAAACCTGAAAAAACTCCCGTATGAAAGGAGGTGGAGAACAGAGAAGATTTAAAGGAACATGAATTGACCTTCAACTTTTTGGAGGGCTTATTACTGGGAATAAAGGAATAAGTAGATTTGTTTCGCTCCAAATGGCAAGTCTAAGACAGAGAGTAAAACTGCAGGAGACCTGAGCAAGGTTTAAATAAATAACTTCAAGTTCATTTTTGTTAAGAACCTATGAAACCCTGACCTAGAGGAAATACCTAGGGCCTTTCGGAAGGTGGAGGGTAGGAGGATGGAGAGGATAAGGAAAAATAACTTTTTTTCTTTTAATTTATTTTGCTTTACCAAGGAAAAATAACTAATGTGTACTAGGATTAATACCTGGGTGATTACTTCTCGGTCTTTTGGCTATGATCAAGTATAGTATCTCTTCTTATCAGTTTAATACCTGGGTGATGAAATAATCTGTACAACAAACCCCCAAAACACAAGTTTGCCTATGCATGTCCTTTGCAACCACTAATGATAATGATTACCGGCACATTCATTTTCTCAAATAAATGTAAGTGCCCAGTAAATACCAATCCCTCTTCCAAGTAAACAAGAAAGACAGAGTTCCTCCCTTCATTCTTAAGTATTTTCAAGGGAGAGATAAAATGATTTGAAATATTTATCAACTATAGACATGACTAAAATACTTGGATTTTTTTATTCTTCTGAATGGGTTAAATATGCCCACTAGCCTTTTTTATAGTATTTTCCTTATCACAAACTTTAAATAGTGATTTAATTTTTAAATTATAAATGGAACTTTTTTTAGACTAGAGACAGGTTCTTGCTATGTTGCTTAGGCTGGTCTTGAACTCCTGGGCTCTTATGATCCTCCCACCTAGGCCTTCCAAAGTACTGGGGTTATAGGCATGAGCCACCATGCCCAATATCTTGGCACAAAATTTTAAAAAGTAGTAAATAATGCTTTTATTTCTGTCTGAATTAAAACAAATTTTAAATTAAAGAAAGTGGATCATTGATCTTGAATATTCTCAATAACATGTATACCATTGAAATGACTTCTAAATTAAAATGTGAATAGCCTTTGATTTGGCTGCCATCTTAAATGATTAGTTATTAATTCATCCAGCAAGTGTTTATTAAGTGCTTTTATGTTCCAGGAACTGTGCAAGTTCTGGGGATACATCAGTGAAATCCTTGTCTTGGTGTTTCCTGAGTTTCTGGAGCATCCAAAATAAATACACAGATCAGGTGATAAGTGCTAAACGGAAAAACAAAGTGGAAGTTAGAGATTGGGTAAGGGTCTTGGGGGTCATAATGACTTGGACTAATTGTGAGATGGGAAATAATTGGGCTGCTTGGTCCAAAAGAGTGACATGAAATGTTTTAAGAGCCATAAGAAAGAACGAGATCATGTTCTTTGCAAGGACATGAATGGAGCAGGAGGCCAGTTCCCTTAGCAAACTAACAAAGGAACAAAAAACCAAATACCACATGTTCTCACTAATAAGTGGGAGCTAAATGATGAGAGCACATGGACACATAGAGGGGAACAACGTACAACGCCTTTCAGAAGGTGGAGGGTTGGAGGAGGGAGAGGGTCAGGAACAATAACTAATGGGTGCCAGGCTTAATACCTGGGTGATTGGCTTCTCGGTCTTTTGGCTAAGATCAAGTGTAGTACCAGTTCTTATCAGTTTAATACCTGGGTGATGAAATAATCTGTACAACAAACCCCCAAGACACAAGTTTACCTATGTAACCTGAACTTGTACCCCTGAACTTAAAAGTTACAAAGAAAAAGGATTACTAGCTTCTCTGTTAGGTATAGAGAGGCCATGGGTAAGAGAGGGAGACCACTTAGGAGGCCCTTAGAATAATCAAGGTGAGAGCTGATAGTAACCTGAATCATGTGGAAGGAATGAAGATGGCAAGAGGTGGTTGGATTCTGGGTATTTATTTAAGGTAGAGTCAATACGACTTGCTGATTGGATGTAGAGGGTAAGAGTGTGAGATCATGGATGAGTATAAGGTTTTTGGTCTAAGTAACTTGAATATTTGGAGATGCCAGCAACTGCAATAGGGAAACATAGGGATGAAGCCTTTGGGAGGTATAGTAAAGGTGAGGAGTGGAATTTGGGGTGGTAAAGTTTGAGATATCTATTAAGCATCCAAGTAGAGATGTTGAATACAGTAGTCAAGTTTAGGGCAGAAGTCCAGGCTTGAGTTACAAATTTGGGAGTCATCAGTGTTGGTAATGGAGGGAAGAGGACCATGAACTGAAACTGGGCCATTCCAAAGTTAAGTAGTGGGTAGATAAATGCAGTGCTGGGTGCTGGTCATAGTTTTTTGTGATTGCTGCTTGCTTTTTTTTTTTTTTTTGAGACAGTTTCATTCTGTCACTAGGCTGGAGTGCAGTGGTGCGATCTCTGCTCACTGCAGCCTCCGCCTCCGGGGTTCAGGTGATTCTCCTGTTCAGCCTCCCTAGTAGCTTCGACTACAAGGTGCCCGCCACCACACCAAGCTAATTTTTGTATTTTTAGTAGAGACAGGACTTTACCATGTTGGCCAGGATGGTCTCGATACCTTGACCTCATGATCTGCCCGCCTTGGCCTCCCAAAGTGCTAGGATTACAGGCATGAGCCACTACGGCTTGCCTTCTTGTTTCTTAATGAAATAAGAAGCTAGATCCTCTCCTGAGAGAGAGGATGGGAGAGGAGGTGTTGGGAATTTTAGGAGAGGAATTAGCTTGTGTGCATTTCTTTGATTCCACTGTCCCGGTGCAGGCCTTGGAATCGGCAGACAGTTGGGTTTAACCAGGATAGGGAGTTTTGCAGGTGGCCATGATGAAGGGAGGAAGAAAGAGTGATTCTGTGATGACCCGCCATAATTTAAGCTGGCCAAGGAAGACAAAAGCAAGAACAATGAAGGGGATGAAGTCCAGTGGCATGATGGAGCAGTCCTTAGTAGGTTCTAGTAGGGCAGAAGAACATTTGGACTTGGAGCGCTAGAGGGACTGAACTGGGAAGGTAGGAGGTGCTTGAAATTGAAAGTGTGGTGAGGTTGCAGTTATTGGTATTGACAAGATCCGAGGTATAACTGGGGAATTAGAGGCTGAAGTAGGATGGAGGATAGAATTATTGCAGGAGAGAAGTTCAAAGAAATGAGAAGTATTAGTATTATTTCAAAAAACAGTGAAATTTTTCTCCATGTTATTATTATTATTATTTTTAGATGGTGTCTCACTCTCGTTGCCCAGGCTAGAGTGCAGTGGTGCCATCTCTGCTCACTGCAGCCTCCACTTCCCAGGTTCAAGTGATTCTCCTGCCTCAGTCTTTCTAGTAGCTGGAATTACAAGCGTGCACCACCAAGCCTGGCTAATTTTTTGTATCTTTACTAGAGATGGTGTTTTGCTATGTTGGCCAGGCTGGTCTTGAACTCCTGACCTCAGGTGTTCCACCTTCCTCAGCCTCCCAAAGTGCTGGGATTACAGGCGTGAGCCACTGTGCCCAGCCCCCGCCCCATGTTATTATTTGGGAATTTAAGAGAAATGGGGGTTGTTAGGCAGTGAGGTGGAAGGAGGATTAGAACAGTCTATACAAACCTTGATTACATTTTATGTGCCTTATATCCTAATGCCAGCAACCTAATCCATATTACAGGTCCATATCATGAGCATTCTCATAGCTGGTCTTTCTTCTTAATGCAGTAACTACTGGTACTTCAGAAATGAATGCATACTTGGATGACCCAGAATTTGCTGAGATTATATTGAGAGCAGAGCAAGCAATAGAAGTTGGAATTTTTCCAGAAAGAATCTCTCAAGGTTCAAGTGGAAGTTACTTTGTGAAGGATCCCAAGAGGGTGAGAATTTCACAGACCTACTATATGTAATAGAAACTTCGGTAAATACGAGTTTAAGTATGAAATCATTGTGAGTTCCTAAAGATATTTTCCTATTAAGTCTGATTGTCACCTCTTTTACAAACTAAAGGTCAGTTTTTATAGTTTTTGGTTTTTTTTTTTTTGAGATAGGGTCTCTCTCTCTCTCTCTCTCTCTCTCTCTCTCTCTCTCTCTCTCTCTCTGTCTGTCTCTCTCTCTCACCCAGGCTGGAGTACAGTGGTGCAATCATAGTTCACCGTAGCCTTGACCTTCTTGGCTCAGGTAATCCTTCCATCTCAGCCTCCCAACTAGGTGGGATCACAGGTGCATGCCACCATACTGGGCTAATGTTTCAAATTATTTGTAGAGACAGGGGTCTCCCTATATTGCCCTGGCTGGTCTTGAACTCCTGGGCTCAAGTGATCCTCCTGCAGTGTTGAGATTACAGATGTGAGCCACTGTGCTTGGCCTCAGTTTTTTGCTTTTAGTAAAGCACTCTAGTATTTGGAAACAGAGCTAATCATTTCAAGTCATAGTTTGCTATTCTGTTATTTTATATTTGGTTTCAAGCATTTATTGAATATATACATTCAGCTGTAGCCTTATTGCGTGTGTATATTCACAAGTCCTTATCTTATAGAAGTCTATAGCCTTCTTAGTCAAACACAGTGGAAGTTTAAACCTTCAAAACTTGTTTAATGTCATTTCCAACGTACTTGATTTTTTTTCAAAGGTATATGAATACCTTTTCTGGCATTTTACCAGGGGAAGAATGCGCAGCCATCTGAAGTTTGAAAGTATTGGAATGTGAAAGTGAAATGAACCACAGGATGATTCTAGACCAGAAAAGAGAAATTGATGTGGCACTTTGTTCCACTTAATCTAGAATTTTTCAAAAATATGTTATTTTTTCTAACAGCTTTCTGAATGATGCATAAGGATCAGTTCTTTTCTCGGGGGGAAGAGCGTTTATACTTTCACCCATTTTTTGGGCAAAGATTGAAGTTATAATTTTAAAATGATTTTAAAGCATAGTCCCTTTTTTGAGATTAAAATATATTTGTAGGTATTGCCAGTCTCTCAATCTTTATTCTAAGCTTTATTTCTTAATTTGATCTTGTTGACTTTTTTACTAGTGAGTCAGACTTTATTGCATTGTATTTATTGTGTTGTAAAGGAATTATATACTTGAAATTATAAGATTTGTTCTTGTCTAAGGATAATTCAGCTTCTAAATTTAATATGAATATATTATATCAAACAATTAGAGTATAAAGACTTTTAGACATTCATGAGCAAAAAATATTTTTTAATAGGAGAAACTTTATTTAGTTAATGTATTTATTTGTTAAGATGGATTCTCACTCTGTTGCCCCAGACTGGAGTGCAGTGGTGCAATCTCAGCTCACTGCAACCTCCACCTCCTAGGTTCAAGTGATTCTCCTGCCTCATCTCCTGAGTGGCTGGGATTACAAATGCATGCCTACCACCCCCAGCTAATTTTTGTATTTTTAGTAGAGATGGGATTGCCCCATGTTGGCTAGGCTGGTCTTGAACTCCTGACCTCCGGTGATCTGCTCACCTACCAAAGTGCTGGGATTACAGGCATGAGTCACCTCACCTGGCCAAGAGTTTACTTTAAATTGGTTTCTGAAAAATAACTGGAAAAAAATTAGGGCAGGAGAATCTGACAGCATGGATATTCACTATATCTTATCATTACCTTTGTATTTTAGAGGTGGTTTTTGTCATTGGATTAGATAATTTAACAAATACTTGGATGTCTGCTGTGCATCAGGTACTGTTCTGAGTACTGGAAATGCAGCCCTAACAAAGAAAGTTCCTGCATTTTTGGAATGTGCATTAATGTGGGGAAAGTAAACAGCAAACATATAATGTGGATATTTAATAGATATTGAATAATACCACTGTTTGACCTAGGACAGTGGTTTTCAAACATTTAAAAATTAGTGAAACCCTTTCTTAACTTGGAAGTCCAGCAATATAAAACAGGTGAAATTAGAATTAATCTGGTTAAGTGGCATGGGGTCTTGGAGCCTTGCCCTCACCTTCCCAGGGTCTGTCAGAGCACAGTTTGAAAACTACTGGTCTTGATTTTAGATTGTTTGAGAATAAATATGAAAATGTGATTGGAACTAAATCTCTTAATATTTGAGGTTATAAATCCTCTGAATAGTTTGAGGATTTATGCCTACATCTGTGGTGGGAAGCAGTAGAAAACTATGTATTAGAATGCATTTTTTGGATGGTTATCAATATATATAAAAAGTCTAATAAAGATGATTACTCTTTTGCTATAGAAAATTATTGGTGTGTTTAAACCCAAATCAGAAGAGCCTTATGGTCAACTCAATCCAAAATGGACCAAATATGTCCATAAGGTCTGCTGCCCTTGCTGCTTTGGCCGAGGCTGCCTGATTCCTAATCAGGGGTACCTTTCCGAAGCAGGTGCCTATCTTGTGGACAAAAAGCTTCATCTGGGTATCGTACCTAAAACAAAGGTAAACAAGGCTTTATTTTTAACCATGGACTTTTAACTTACAACCTGCCTGTATCTGAATATTTCAGTAATGATTCCTAATGGTGGAACCTAAAATGGAGCCCCTTTTTTTGATAGTAGTCCAAGCGTCATGAGTGACTAGTAAATTGATTCTAGTGTAGACCCACAAAGTATTTAAGGGAATATGTCTTGTTCCTGTGAGATCTGATGATGCTAACAGAAAGAGGATAAAGAACTAGCTTTCAGAAGGCAGGAAAACATCAGGGATCCGGAGATCCTACTGAAGGTAGAGGTAACCAATGTGCTTAAAGATTACTATTATTGTCCTTTCAGCCTTTATAAAAAAATTTTTTCTTTTCCTTTTTATTTATTTTTTTTAAGAGACAGGGTCTTGCTGTGTTGCCCAGACTGGCCTTGAATTCCTGTGCCCAAGCAGTCCTTCTGTCTCAGCCTCCTGAGTAGCTGGGACAACAGGCACATGCCATCATGTGCCTGGCATCCACATCTTTTCTTTTCTTTCTTTCTTTTTTTTTTTTTTTTTTTTTTGAGACAGGGTCTTGTTCCCAGGCTGGAGTGCAGTGATACAATCATGAATCATGGCTCACTGCAGCCTTGTCCAGCTGGGCTCAGGTGATTCTCTCACCTCAGCCTCCTGAGTAGCTGGTAATACAGGTGTGTACCACCACACCCAGCTAGTTTTTGTATTTTTTAGTAGAGGTGGAATTTCTTCATGTTGCCCAGGGTGGTTTCACTCCTGAGCTCAAGCAGTCTACCTGCCATGGCTTCCCAAAGTGCTGAGATTACAGGCGTGAGCCCCTGCACCCAGGTAACCTGGCCTCCTTTCTAAATTTTAACTTGACGCCTTCATCCTTAAAACGTTTATTTCTAAGTCTGCATTTCAACGTTGTTACTTTGACCACTGGCAAATTTTAGGCCTCTAAAAGGCTTTTAAACCACTCTCAGGAAGAAATAATGTGCCATTCATTTAACAAAGGTTTGCAAAATTCCCTGCCTTTTCTGTTTTAGATTCTCTGGAGCCTTTCTTATAGGGTTAAACTTTGCTAATTTTCATCATTAGAGTGAGTTTCATGGTGTATATGAATAGAAATACTATAATGTAAATTCTAACCATTTTTCTAAACTATATGTTTCTAGGTGGTTTGGCTTGTCAGTGAGACATTTAACTACAATGCAATTGACCGTGCAAAATCAAGAGGCAAAAAGTATGCTTTAGAAAAAGTGCCAAAAGTGGGTAGGAAGTTTCACAGGATAGGACTCCCTCCTAAGGTAAGTTTCTCTGATAAGCTTTATTTAGAGAGCCACTGGGCTCATACATCCTGAGCTCTAGGAGCTAGGCATTGTGCTGTTAGCTGTGGATATAATAATAGCACAGATTTTTCATCTTCCAGGAGCTTAGAGTAAATAGGTAATTTCAGTGTAATATGATAAAGCTGTTTAGATGATGGTGAGTTCAGGGAGCTCTAAGATGATGGAAGAGGGATGCCTAACCCAGTTTAGAGGGATGGGAAGCATTTCCAGGAAGAGGTTGCGTGAAAGGCTTATAAAGTAATGGACAAAAGCGCAGGTCTGGAATCAGACTTAATTCCAGCCTCTGCTAGTTTGCTCTGAGACTTTGGGCAAGTTCCTTTCTCTCTCTTTCTCATTTTTTTTTTTTTTTTTTGATAGAGGATCTTGCTCTGTTGCCCAGGCTGGAGGACTGTGGTGTGAAAAGGGCTTACTGCAGCCTCGACCTCCTGGGCTCAAATAACCTTCCTACCTCAGCCTCCTGAGTAGCTGGGACCACAGGTGCACACCCCCACACCTGGCTAGTTTTATAATTTTTTTGTAGAGAGAGTGTCTCACCATGTTGCTGGTCTTCAATTCCTGGGCTGAATCAGTCTTCTCACCTTGACCTCCCAAAGTGCTGGGATTACAGGTGTTAGCCACTGTGCCTGGACAAGTTCTTTACTCTCTAAGCTCCAGTTTCTATAAAATGAGAATGACAAAAACTGCCTCTTACGTTCTTATGAGGATAAAACTAAGAAATTCATGTCAAGTAGTTGGTATAAAGGTTAAGTAAATGGTAGCATCTATGTTTACTTACTACACATTAGATTTAGTTTTTTCTTATCACCTTTAAATCTGAGGCATGATAAGCAGCCAGCTAAATAAGGGTAGAGAGGGTTAATGGGAAAGGCATTCTAGAAAAAGATTTCAGATTTATTTTTTGGAAATATATTGGTCTTATGATTTTCTTGCTTCTGTATATTTATCTAGATAAAAAGAATTTGAGTAGGAATCAATCGTTAACCTAACTTTTAAGATAAATTTTACTCTAAGTGGGCAGGAAGTTTGAAAGTTTTTAGAAGGTCTGCTCCTCCTTGGACATGCCGAAATAAGTGTGAATAAAGGAGGATGTTATTTCCATATTTGTGACTACTAGTACTTAGTTATAAGTATTTTAAAGAACACCTTTAGGAAATCGTTAAAATTTAATACCAACGACAAAAACATAAAGTGTTAGAATAAAAAGCAGATTTTCTGTGTGGTGATTTGTTTGTATTTTTGAAGCAAACTGGGGTTACCTATTACTTGTGTATCACATGCTACTTAAATTTGTATTTCCTTCTCCAACAAATTGTTTACTGTTAACTAGCAATCTTAGTAACTGAAACACGTTTTTAAAAGGTCATATCTTCAAGGAAAGGACTTTTTAAAAAACCACTATCAAGATTATGATTAGTAGATTTGTTATTTAAAGTTTAAGACAGGGTATTTACTGTGTGGTTAAGGAATCTGTCCTTTTTTTTTTTTTTTTTTTTTTTTTTTTTTTTGAGAAAGAATCTCACTCTGTCGCCCAGGCTGGAGTGCAATGGCGTGATCTTGGCTCACTGCAACTTTCGACTCCTGGGTTCAAGTGATTCTCCTGCCTCAGCCCTCTGAGTAGCTGGGACTACAGGTGTGCACCACCACGCATGGCTAAGTTTTTTTGTATTTTTAGTAGAGGGGGTTTCACCATCTTGGCCAGGCTGGTCTCGAACTCCTGACCTCAAGGGATCCACCTGCCTCAGCCTCCCAAAGTGCTGGGATTACAGGTGTGAGCCACGACGCCTGGCTTAATCATGTTTTTAAAATAAAACTGTTTATTTAGAGTTCGAAGAAAAAGCTTAACAGTTAAAAAAGTGAAAAAATTAAAAAAAAATTATTTACTGTATTTTATGTCATAAAAAGAATCCAGAAAAGTTTCTTCAGTAAGAACAAAATTGCACTGTTATTAAATAAGTAGGATAGGTTTAAAATTTGACCTCCATAATTAAATTCATTTTAATAAATATTTTTAGAAAATGACATTTCTTTTTCAGAGTGTCACCTTGAAGGCACATGTTTATTCTTTTTTAAAATTTTCCCAAAATAGCTGCTATGCTCCTTGAAAGTCTAGGGTTAAGCATTTTTTATTTGCTATATACTCTTCATTGATTATTTAAAATTAGTGTATAAAAATAGTTTTCTTGATAAACGTGGCTTATCTAAATTAGTGTTAAATCTTCTTTTGTATTGTATTTACATATTTTTGACAGTACTGCTGAGAAATAGAAATATTAATCCCTTTGTTCTTGTACTTTCTTTTCTAACTATAGTTCTTAAAATTATAGATTGGTTCCTTTCAGTTATTTGTTGAAGGTTACAAGGAGGCTGAATTTTGGCTTAGGAAATTTGAAGCCGACCCTTTGCCTGAGAATATTAGAAAACAATTTCAGTCACAGTTTGAAAGATTAGTTATTTTGGATTACATCATCAGAAATACAGGTATTGAAGTTCTCTCATTGTTCACTCAAATCTTGTTCACTTTCAAACTGTATTCTTGTTACCCAAATTAAAGCGATAAACTTTTGTTGCAAAAGTCTTGAAGCCACTTCCTCTGTCTGCCTTGGGAAACAGATGTAGAATAGACTCTCCTGGGCAGAATTCATCCTGTGTGGGAGAGTCTGACTCACAGCAGGCTCCTAGGTCAGTTCCTGTCCCCTAGGGAACAGTTTCCTAGGGGCAGGGCAAAGTCAGATATTAGGAACGTTATTTGCATAATGTGAATAATTAAGGCTTCATTGTATAAATTACGTTAGGTGCCTATTTTGACGTTATGTAACTGTTAGTATAATCTATAAATACACTAAACTCTTAATTTGTCCTGTGCTGTCAAGAAGCAATGGTGTAGACCAGGGGTGTCCAATATTTTGACTTCCCGGGGCCGTTGGAAGAAGAATTGTAGGCCACACATAGAATACAGTAACTCTTAACAACAGCCAATTAGCTTTAAAAAATTGTAAAAAAATCTCATAATGTTTTAAGAAAGTTTACAAATTTTTGTGGGCCACATTCAAAGCCATCCTGGGCGGCATGCATCCTGCAGGCCAAGGGTTGGATAAGCTTGATGTACGTTGTCCAAAGCAGGGGTCAGTTTGGATAATGTGGGTCCCTGGACTGTCAGGGTCAGCATGACATAAGAATTTGGTAAACATGCATCTTCTCAGACACCACGCCAGACCTTTTAGAACAGAAACTGCAGGTGGGTACTGGCAGGCTGTGTTTTAAGGTACCTTTCAGGTAATTGGGATGCATGCTAAAGTTTGAGAACTACAGTTCAAAGTGTTTTCTTATTTATATTAGTTTTTGGAAAAGCATCAAATAATTTTCCAGATTTACCTTCTTACTATATATATGTGTGTGTGTGTATATATATGGTAAGAATATTATATATATAAGAATATATATATATAGTAAGAATATATATATACACACACACATTTTTACAGTCTAGACCATTTGTATGCTGGCATGAGGTGAGCCTGCTTAGAAATTTGCCTAGCAATAGGGGTTAATGCTTTTTCTTCCTAAAGTGAAGAAAAGCTATTTGATTTTAATAACCTTGATTTAATAATTGTATCACCTCACAGGGTAGTTTTGAGGATTACATGAATTATTACATATTAAGCACTTAGAACAATGTCAGCTTAGATAAAATATTCAATAAACGCTAGTTCACATTTATGGGTTTTTTGGTTTTTTTTTTTTTTAGTTTCTCTATGTTAAATTGAGACCTTTAATATGCTACAATAACCAGTGAAAGTCTCAAAAATCAGGAGAGCACTAGATGTTTCTCATTGGTGTTAAACCATGATGTCCACAGAAATGAAGTAACAGATTTTCTTGTTTGTTTTGAAAGATAGGGGCAATGATAATTGGTTAGTCAGATACGAAAAGCAGAAATACGAAAAGGAAATTGACCATAAGGTAAGGAAATTTAAAATTTTATGTATTTATATATATATATATATAATCTATGATTATGTGTAACGAGAATATATATATTCAATTTCTGTAAAAGATTGCTTGAAGTTAAGTTATTCTTCACTATTTCTTCCTTCTTTCACTTAATCCTTGGTTTTCAAATCTGCTTACTCTGTTTTTCTCACACGTTTTATTTTTGTCACTTGTTTACATTGCATTTATTTATTTATTTATTTATTTATTTAATAGAGACAGGGTTTTGCCATGTTGACCACGCTGGTCTTCAACTCCAGGCCTCAAGCAATCCACCCGCCTTGGCCTCCCCAAGGGCTGGGATTACAGTCGTATGCCACCACACCCAGCTGGTTCTGTTTTTTCTTTTATCGTTGTTGGGCATCTTTATTTTTTTACTTCATATTACAATAGAAGAATAATACCCACTTAGTATCTTTTTAGAATTTGAGAAATTTATAGAATCCTCGAACTTATTTTGCTTTTATGTAGTAAAGGCTTTTGGGATTTTTGTATTTTACTAATTCACTTTCTTCTGAGTCCTTTCATTCAGTATTAGACAATACAATATTACCTAATAAATGGAACATGTGTGTTTAACCTGTGGATCATGTCCACTGAACTTAAAAAGTATTAAATACTTCTACTACTTATAAGAAACTGGTTTTAACATATATAACAGACTGCATAGACCCTCAACACTGATATCACAGTTACAGATTTTAGATTAATTGCTATCGGCTTTGAGTACCAAGTTCAAATTTTAGATATGTACATAAGAGATTTTTTTAAATACTTTTACAAGTTTAAAACAGTTTGTACATTTGAGAAAATTTTAAGTGATTAAAAATATTTCTTCAATATTTGTAATTTATGTTCTCAAGTAATGACTTAAAGCTCTTGCATCTGTTTATCAAGGATATTTAAAAATATATATTCTTAGTCCTTCGCAGTAAAAAGAAACAAACTTGACACATGCAATAGCATGGATAAAACTTAACATTATGCTGAGTGAAAGAAGTTACATATAAAGGAAACATATTGTATGATTACATTTATATCTAAAAATTAGAAAATGCAAACTAGTTTCTCATGACAGAAAACAGACCAGTAGTTGCCTGGGCTTGGGGCAGAGGGAAGGCTGGACTGCAAAGGGACACAAGGAAACTTTGAAAATTTTACGTATGTCAAGGCTCATCAAATTGTATTTGTTAATGTAGGAAGTTAATTGTGTGTAAATTATATGCCAATAAAGTTGTAAATAGGAAAGAATGATAGAAATAAAAATAAATGGTAGTTATAGCAGAAATGGGCTTAAAATACACATGTACATATGTATAAGCTCCTAGGCCAGGCACAGTGGCTCATGCCTGTAATCATAGCACTTTGGGAGGCCAAGGTCAGAGGATTGCTTGAGCCCAAGAGTTTGAAACCCCATGTCTACAAAGAATTAAAAAAATAATTTTTTTAAAGCATAATTTAGGCCAGATGTGGTGGCTCATGCCTGTAATCCCAGCACTTTGGGAGGCTGAGGCAGGTGGATCACGAGGTCAGGAGATCGAGACCATCCTGATCAACACAGTGAAACCCTGTCTCTGCTAAAACTACAAAAAATATCTGGGCATGGTGGTGGGCGCCTGTAATCCCAGCTACCTGGGAGGCTGAGGCAGAAGAATTGCTCGAACCCAGGAGGCAGAGGTTGCAGTGAGCCGAGATCACACCACTGCACTACAGCCTGGCAACAGAGCAAGACTCTGTCTCAAAAAAAATAAAAAAAAAAAAAAAAAAATGTGTAATTTAGGGATAAAAGACTTTAAGGTAGTAGAAAAAGTAAAATGACATAAATTAGCTGGGCATGGTGGCACACACCTGTGGTCCCAGCTACTTGGGAGGCTGAGGTGGGAGGATTGATTGAGCATAGGAAGTCAAGGCTGCAGTGAGTTGTGATTGTGCCTCTGCACTCCAGCTTGGGTGACAGAGCAAGACCCTGTCTCAAAAAAATAAAATAAAATAATTAAAGATAAATAAATAAACATAAGCTCTTGAATTTATTTTGTATATCTTGAGCAGTTAGATTTTGCTGAGAATTCTTTTGCTCTGAGTATTTTGTGTACTTTCATTAAGGTGTAAGACATTTGATATAAACTAAAAAAAAAAAAAAACGTGGCATACATCACATCAGACTTCACTGTAGTGCTTTTAAACTAGCAGGAAAGTTACAGTCATGGCAGAAGGCACCTCTTCACAGGACGGCAGGAGAATGAGTGCCAGCAGGGGAAATGCCAGACGCTTATAAACCATCAAATCTCATGAGAACTCACTCACTATCACAAGAACAGCAAGGAGGAAACTGCCCCCATGATCTGATTACCTCTACCTGGTCCCACCTTTGACACATGGGGGTTACAGGGTTTACAATTCCAGATGAGATTTTTAGTAGGGACACAACCAAACAGTATCACCAACATTCAAGAATATCTTGAGGTTCTTTCTACTAGATCTTGTTATATTTAGTTATGGTCTTTGAAGGAGTTTCATTTAGAAGCATTTTATATTTGACTTATTTCTTTGGGACCATAAGAAAGACTAGGTATTAATAAGGTGATTTTATTAAGATGTTTTTAAAAATCAGTAATATTTTACATCACACATTTAAGCAATGAATCTAGCAGTAAATTATCTAGAACATCACTTTTTAAAGTCTCAATATTTTCAAGCCCTTTAAAGAGAAAAAAGTTGAAACCATTACTGAGTAAATGTATAATATCAAATTTTAAAAACTAGTGGTTAGGAAATACACTTTTTTCAGACAGTCTCTTCCATACTTGTGTGAATTTGTGTTTTTTCCTGGTAACATTTAATTTTTATAGGCTCTTCAGAGAGAATATGTTCTTAAACCTCAATAATTATTATAAATAATTTTTCTTTTGGGAATATTTATAAAGGTTCTTTTATCAACATACCATTTTTCTCCTCTACAGGAATCAAAATGGATCAATGATAAAGAATTCCTTATTAAAATAGCTGCAATTGATAATGGTCTAGCATTTCCTTTTAAACATCCTGATGAATGGAGAGCATGTGAGTATTTAGAAGCTTCTGTAGATTCTATAATTACCTTTTTTTCCAGAATGAGAAGGGAAAAAAAATTTACAGATACCATAGCAGAAGAAAAACTGGATAAAATATGATTATTCATTAAGGCTCAGTTCTAGGCATTAGGGATGCAAATATATACTACAGGGTCTTGCTATGAATTATTTGCTTATTTTTGGATGACTGGGTTTTGATTTTTAGGCTTTGTGTTATCCCTGGAAAATGAGTTTAGTAGTGTTCCAGTTTTCAAAATATATATACATTCAAATTATTTTAATATCTTAGCAAAACTATATTTTAAATTTTTGGTTGTATTAACTTTTAAAACAATTTAGGCCTGCCCTCCACCTGACCTCATTTTTAGTGAGTACTTTAATTGCCTTCCCAGTCTCTCTTGTGGTAAATGATTACATTTTCTGCATCTTCTTGAACCAGTTTTAGACACCTTTATTTTGCTTACAATTGTCCCTAATTTCTTGAGTTTTAAATTTATAGTAGTTTTCTGATATTTGTATGTGTTTAAAATATATGGGCCAGGCATAGTGCCTCGCGCCTGTAATCCCAGTACTCTGGGGATTGAGGCTGACAGATCCCTTGAGCTCAGGAGTTCAAGACCAGCCTGGGCAACATGGTGAAACCCCATCTCTACAAAAGATGCAAAAATGAGCTAGCTATGGTGGCCCATGCCTGTAGTCTTAGCTACTTGGGAGGCGGAGGTGAGAGGATTGCTTGAGCCTGGGAGGTGGTGGAGGTCGCAGTGAGCCAAGATTATACCACTAGACTAAGGCCCTGTCTCAAAAATAAAATAAAATAAATAAAATAAAAGTTTTAAAAATCATTGTATCCATAATGTATCTCTTTTAAATTCCCTCTGTTTATTAATGAGGCTTTTACTCATTAGGTTTGCCAAAGACTTGTCTGTTATTAAGCATTGGCCCTTCTATTTAGTTCATTATTTATGCTTTTTTCCCTGGATAATTGCCTTTTTATTTTATAAATCAGGCTTTTAGTTGGTTTGCTTTTTCTTTTACAGATTTATGTTTATTCTTTTCTTCTATTACGTTCATGCGATATTGCTTTCCTGTAAATGCGTATTAGGCCTCATATTGTCCTCGGGATGTCATTTTGGGTAAACCACGGATGGCACAGGTGCTGCTCTATTGCTCTGCTTTACATGCACATATTTTCTGATTTTCTTTTTGACTGGAATAATTTAGAAATATTTTGTTTGATCTTAAAATTTCTATGTCAGTTTATTTTAACTGTCCATTATTGCTATTCCTAAGAAACTGTTCATTGTTGTTATTTTTGCAGTATTATTGCATTGTGATCTGTGAATATGGCCTGTGGACATTCTGTTTTGAAATTTGTTAGCAGTTTCCCTATGATCCTGTATATGGCCTATTTAGAGGACTGTATTTGAAAAGAACATTTGAGCACAAAATTCTGTCTGCTAACCTAAAGGCTGTTGGTCATATCATATCTTTGACTTATTTTCTATTTAATCTGTTAATTTTCAGAAGAAATTAATGATCACTGTGATTGTTATTTTGTCAGTTTCTTCTTCCATTTCTATGCATTTTTTGCTTTGTATTTAACATATGTAGAGGTCCAGTGGTTTATCTTCCTGGTGGCTTTTTTTTTTTCAATGTGAAATATATCCCACTTTGTGTATACCTCAGTGGTTTTTGCTTTTCTTATTTGGCATTCTGTAGCATTGTTAAGCCTCCTTTCATTTTGTTAGCATATACCTGGTATTATTCTCTACATATATGTATGTATGAGTTTATGAATGAATGGGAAGGCCCCCCTCTGTCCCCTAGGGTAGATTGCAGTAGCATGCTCATAGCTCACTGCAGCCTCAAACTCCTAGGCTCAAGCAGTCCTCCTGCCTCAGCCTCTCGAGCAGCGGAGACTACAGGCACACGCCATCACACTTAGCTAATCGTTTATTTTTAACTTTTATCATTTTGTTTTAGATACGTGACTTATGAAGAATACTTCACTTTTTTTTTTTTTAACCCAGTCTGAGTGTTTTAATAGGTAGCTTTGTAGTTTAAGTCTCAACAAACTACTGATATGCTTAAGGTTTTCCTGTCATCTTGGTTTTTTTCCTATTAAGCATGAATTGCAATTTGTTTTTTGCTTGTCCTGTCTTTTGTTGAACTGATCTGAAATGTCTTTGTTCCATTTTATTATTTCCTCCCAATGTTTGGAACCTTTATGCAAATGTCATTTTTAAAGGGTACATCTAGGAAATTTTATCAAACATACAGTTGGGGATTAAAGGTTGGGGCTTGAAAAGGAATTGGTAGTGGGTATATAGTTTTTATTTCTTTTCTTTTTCTTTTCTTTTTTTGGATTCCTGGGATATGAGAGAGGGGAAATAGCTTTTAAACTGTCATCTTGTTGGTGGAAGCCAAGGTAGTGTTTGCTATCACCCAGGAAAATCACAGAGAACAAACACTATTGCCTAGTACAATGCCAGGCACATAAGTATTCAATAAATGTTTTATGAATGCTTAAATAAATAGAGAATAGAAAGGACTAAGTATGGAATCGGGGTAACAACAACATTGAAAGCGGGGAGGGAAAACTAGCAGAAAAGAGAAGGAGTAACTTACAAGACAGAAAGTAAACTTATTTTAGTGGCATCTCCAACGCCACAGAGGAGAGAATTTCGTAAAGGAAATGATAGAAGACAATGCTGCTTGCTACAGAGAGATTAAGTAGCATGACAACTGCAAGTGAGCCATTGGACAGACCCTTAGGTCTGATGATTGGTGATCTTAGGAGAGGGAGTTTAGATGGTAGTACTAGAAGTTGAGTGTAGGGATTAAATGTGGAGGCAGGTGAAAAATAAGGGCCTTTCTTCTATGAAATTATTCAGGGAAAGCTAAAAAGAAAATTGGACATATCTACAAAGAGATGTGAGCCAGGGGAAAGGCTTTCTTTAGAATGAAAAGTGAACCTCCTACTGTGTGCAGCGAGATAGATCAAGAAGAGAGAGCCAGGCATTGAGGCACGCTCCTGTAGTCCTAGCTACATGGGAGGCTGAGGCGAGAGAATTGCTTGAGCCCAGGAGACTGAGGCTATAGCGAACTGTGATTGTGCCACTGAACCCCAGCCTAGGTGACTGAGGAAGAATGACTCCAAAGGCAGATTTCTTCTTCAGGGCTTTCAAAGTGGTAGGATCCACCAAAGCTGGAGATTCTCATTGGATATGCTCACAGTAGCTCTATGGATGATCATAATGTCAAAAACCCTCCACTCTTGTAGGAATCTGCATATGCACCCTCTCTAGAAGATTATACCTGTACAAATCTTTCTAGTCCTGGCACAGTGTAAATTTTAATGGTCTTTTTGGGGGAGAACTAGAGGTAGCTCAGAGTCATGGAATCCTTTATCTCTTAAAGTGACTCACCTATTTACCTCTTAATGATTTTAAAGTTCAGAACACCTTCTGTATACAAGTAAGTGGTCATTCTAAGTGGTCATTCCTGATGATGTGTAACTGTGCAGGGCAGGGAGACCTCAGCCATGGTATTCAATCTGTGCCTGAGTGTGGTGATAATGCACCTGTATTTCCAACTACTTCTGAAGCTGATGTGGGAGAATCACTTGAGCCCAGAAGTTCGAGGCTGCAGTGAGCTATAATCATGCCACTGCACTCCAGCCTGGGTGACACAACAAGACTCAATCTCTTAAAGAAATACAATAAGGCCAGGCCCAGTAGCTCACACCTATTATGTCAGCCCTCTGGGAGGCTGAGGCGGGTAGATCACTTGAGGTCAGGAGTTTGAGACCAGCCTGGCCACCATGGTGAAACCCCATCTCTACTAAAAATACAAAAATTAGCCAGGAATGGTGGCACGTGTCTGTAATCCCAGCTACTCAGGAGACTGAAGCAGGAGAATCGCTTGAATTTGGGAGATGGAGATTGCAATGAACCGAGATCCTACCATTGCACTCCAGCCTGGGTAACAGAGTAATATATATAATAAAAGAAAGACAAGGCTGTGTATAAAGTATAGGTATTCATCAGTTTCTGAACTCAGGAACCACATAGGTTTTTGAGATAGAGCTATTTAGAGCTATTTGAAGTAGATTCATTATCCAAACTCTTACTCTTTACTCTCTAAAACTCAGAGACAGGTAGTTTTACTCTGATTAAGTTCTTTCTTCTGTCTTTTTTTTTTTTTTTTTTTTTGGGGGGGTGTAGAACCTAGGAGTTGTAGGAAAGAACCAGGATAAATGTGAGTCTAAATAAACCATTTCCTCCCACTGATTAGGAGAATGCTTTTCTCTGTTAGATCCATTTCACTGGGCTTGGCTTCCTCAAGCAAAAGTTCCTTTTTCTGAAGAAATAAGAAACTTGATTCTACCATATATTTCTGATATGAACTTTGTGCAAGATTTATGTGAAGATCTCTATGAACTTTTTAAGGTAGGTTCATGTTTAGTTTGATTATTGCAAAAAAATGAAAACTTAAAATAGAAGAGACTTTGCTTAATAGAGCTAATTTGCAGTTTACTGCTTCTTGTATTGTTGCTTGCCATAGAAGCTGACGTGACAGAGAGGAATTAGCAGTTTTACTTTCCAGGAGCATAAATCCATAAAGCTGTACTTAGTATGAGCATTCTTTGAAGTGAGACTACATTAAAACTTTACTAGCTATTTTATTCAAAAGTTGAATTTTTACAAGAAAACTCTATAAATTCTAATACATATTTGGTGACTTGCTATGATTTAATTTTCTTAAAAAGCCTAAATTCATTGGCTGGAAAGTCATCTTAAATCCTTTCTGGAACAAGTTGGGGTACAAGTAAATAAGTCTATGTGTGTCATTCTGGGAGTATACAAAAATACATCAGGTAAAAATAATCTTTTTGTTTTATTTTATCTATTAGGAAAGTTTTTAATGGACCTTATTTGCTAGGTTGAAGAGTTCATTTGTTTTCAAATATGTATATTGAAGTCTTTATTTTGGGAATTATAATGTTTTTTTCTTGCTGTGATAGACTGACAAAGGATTCGACAAAGCCACTTTTGAAAGTCAGATGTCTGTGATGAGGGGTCAGGTAAGGTACCTTTTTATTTGTTCATAATGAAAAAAATCTCTTTGAAACAGCAGTCAACTGTTTTCTCCACTGTGACCTAGAGATGGAATTTTTAATACTACTTCTTAGGCTGAACGAAAATAGCTCAGGTGATCAGAAATGAAGTTGATTCGGCCAGGAACGGTGGCTCACATCTGTAATCCCAGCATTTGGGAGGCCAAGGCAGGCAGATCACCTGAGGTCAGGAGTTTGAGACCAGCTTGGCCAACATGGTGAAACCCCATCTCTACCAGAACTACAAAAAAAAAAAAAAAATTAGCTGGATGTGGTGGCGGCCACCTATAATCCCAGCTACTTGAGAGGCTGAGGCAGGAGAATCGCTTGAGCTCAGAAAGTGGAGGTTGCATTGAGCTGAGATCATACCATTGCACTCCAGCCTGGGCAACAAGAGTGAAACTCCATCTCAAAAAAAAAAAAAAGAAGAAATGAAGTTGATTGAAATAGTTTCTTCCCTCTATTATCTTATAAATTAGGTGTTTCTGACCTTGTTCTGTACTGTTCATTTAGCCCATTGTTTCCTCTGCTGTGAATTGTTTGTCCTCATTCTGATAGCCATTTTCTTGGGTAACACTACCTTTTTCTTCCTCAGATCCACTCACTTGGATATTTCAGTACCAAGTTCTGTTGCCAATAGATTATCATTATTATTATTTTTGCAGAATGTGTTTGGCCTTTGCTAAAGCAGTCAGTAAATAACCGTGTCACTAAGATTGAGTGTCAAATGTGACATGAAAAAATTAATTGTAACTCAGTCCTCTCTCTGACCTGCCTCCTCCTCACCTTTAGTTAAAGATTAGAAGTGCAAGGCATTGAAGTCTGCTGATGTGGGGCTAGAGGCTGGGCTCACTCAGATGACTTCTGCTTCTTGGACTCTATGAATAGTATTCGTATTCCAAAAGGAAAGCTTGAAACAGAAATAAATTATACTGTAAACATTGTCTGTTAGTGTCCTATAAATTAACATTCTCTTCCTAAAATATACATTTAATTTAAGGTAGCTGTTTGCTACAATACCTGTAGCAGAGAAGATGGATCAAGTTTTTGCACTGATGATTATATTATATAACTTTAACAAGCACATATAATTAAGTCAGAGACCCATTCTTTCATTCACCAAATATTTATTGAAAGAACTGGTCCTGGAGATAAAGCAGTCAGCAGAACCAAGTTTCTGCTCTCATGGAGTGTTGCTGTGCAGAGGAGGCCAGGGCTCAGTGAAGAGGGACAGGCCGTGATTAACTCATGCATCTCTCTGCTCCGTCACATTTATGCACTGCTTTACTCAGCCATGCGTTTTAAGTAGTAAGCAAAGCCTGGAGACATAGGATGGAGCCAGAGTGTAGAGGGCCTTAGACACCAGGGTGTACATTCCACAAGGAAGGGATTAGAGCAGTTAGAAATTAGGTATTAAAGAAGGGCTGCATTAAGACAGAAATTTTTGAAAATGAGATCTTATTCTGGGTTTCTTCTATGAACTCCTTGAAATTGTGTGTAAAATTTTGTTAATATGTACATTTTGATTGTGGGAGAAGATTGGATTTACATCTCAGCAAAAATATTTGTGTCCCCCCAAAAGGTTAAGGACTACTGCAGAAGGCTGGGCTGACGGTGGGGTGCAGCTTTGCTTAGTAGATGAGGAGGTGACAGCCAAGGAGCTTCACTATGAGGCTTTTTCTGGTAATTAGGCAATAATGAAAGGATTCAATGATCAATGATTGTAATTATGTTGCAAAGTTTTGCCATCCCAAAACTTATTTGAGCTAAATTTTTAGGCAAAGATAATTATGCCTTGATTTGACCTTTTTGCTTGAAACAAATTGACTTGACATATCAATGTGCCTCATCTTCTGGAACTTTCTTATCCCTAAAGGTTTAGTTTTATTTTAGGAATCTGACTTAAAATAAAGAAGTAAATAAAAGCTGTAAATAATTCTGTAAGCTTCAATTGTGTTTTAAAGTTAGCACCTGAGGAATTAAAATTTAAATTTTTTTAAAAGCCCATCTGGGCGCAGTGGCTCACCTCTATAATCCCAACGCTTTGAGAGGCAGAAGAGGGCAGATTGCTTGAGCTCACGAGTTCAAGATCAGCCTGGGCAATATGGCGAAACCCCATCTATACAAAAAAATACAAAAATTAGCTAGGCGTGGTGGCATGTAGTTCCAACTGCTGGGAGTCTGAGGCAGGAGGATCATTTGAGCCCAGAGGTAGAGGTTGCAGTGAGCTGAGATTGCTCCACTGCACACCAGCCTGGGCAGCACAGCAAGACCCTGTCTCAAAAAAAAAAAAAAAAAAAAAAAAAAAAAAGCCTGTCTAAGAAAGTGTGGGAATGTTCCAGTTCTGAGGTCTGTTACAAAGAAGTACCTGTGATTGTCTTCTGTTTTAGGTTTATTTACTCATATCCTATCTCATGCACAGAAGAATAAGGTGTTATAAAAATGAATGTGATAAAATATTAAGATGATGGGGTCAGGATCTTAGGAGAGAAAGAAATGAAATGATGATACTTTGGTTGTTACTTGTTTTCATTTGTTTTTTATTTTAATTTGATTTTGAGCTTTCTGATAGCCAAAAGGATAATATGCCCTGACCATGTACACGATTATGTAGCTCTCTGGTTTTGACTGTTTTTTGCTTTTTTAAAAAAGTTGGTCTAAGGCCACTTGTGGTGGCTTATGGCTGTATTCTAAGCTGGTTGGGAGGCTGAAGCAGGAGGATTGTTTAAGCTGAAGAGTTAGAGGCTGTAGTACACCGTGATGACACCTGTGTGTAGCCACTGCACTGCACCCTGGGCAACAGATCAAGACCTCATCTCTTAAGAAAAAAAAAAAGAAGCGAAGATCTAAAAAAAATCAGGTATTTGGCCAGGTGTGGTTGCTCACGACTGTAATCCCACTTTGGGAGGCCAAAGTAGGAGCATTGCTTGAGCCCAGGAGTTTGAGGTTGTAATGAGCTGTGATCACACCACTGCACTCCAGCCTGAGCAACGGAGCAAGACCTTGTCTCTAAAAAGAAAAAAAAATATTCTGTATTCTAAAGTAAATCAGCACTTATGAAATGAGGCTTAACAAACAAAAACAAACAGCAGTAAGCTATATTCCAAAGGACAGAATAGTTACTTCAGCGAATTCCTTGAGTCAAAATACTTGTGTTATTTGTGTCATTTATAAATATCATTTAAATCTCTCTCCCTTCCAGTTTTGCTTATTAACTTAATGGATTGTGCTTTCTACAACCAAGCCTTTTGCCCTAGTTTGTAGTAAGCGTTTAGTTTTACACATGTAATCAATGACATGCTCTCATTCTTCACATAAAGATGTGGACTGAAACAAATGTGAAGAGTTGTTTATTTTTTAAAAAATCAGAGCTAGTAATAATGTTTATGAAAGTTAAAGATAAACCATGTTTTGAACTGTATATTAAATAGCAATAGGTCATAATCAGGATAAGTAAAATTCATCTTATATTTTAAGTTGGAACACTGAAACTGACAATGTATTTACTTATAAGAAATGTGAACAGAAAAAAATGCAGAAATAATAACTAAAACTTTTTCTGAAAATACAGTGAACTTATATTCAGTGATTTATATACCAGAATCTCATTTACAGATTCAATAATAATTGATGTTAAAGAAAGTGAAACTAACCCTTTAGTGCCTCCTGGTACTTGACCCCTTCCTGGATACTCTGATGATGCTTATTATTGTTTATCCTCACAACACCTCCACAGGGTAGTTTACATTTGAGGTGGAATGACTTCGGCTCAAAGGGCTTTAGTAACATGTATCTGTGAAAGAAGGGGGACTGCCAGCCTGGCCAACTGGCAACAGTTAGGCATTGTTTCTGCCTGGGGCCCTTATCATCTCTTCTCTGGATTTATTGACATTCTAAGTTGACGTTACCTCTTCTCCCATTCCTCTTCCTCATTGGAATAAGAACAATCTCTAAAAACAAATCTGAGCATGTCTTCTGTTACTTAAAACTCCTATGATTTGTCAATGTGTACAGGCTCAAGTCCAGGATTTCAGCACAGTTGACAACACCCTTCACAGCCGGGCTCCAAACAATGCCTCTGTCTTTATTTCTTGCCATTGTGCCCCTTCCCCTCGGCTTGGCAAATCGAAATTGCCCTTCCTTCACCTTTCCCAGTGGTGCCCTTGTGCATGCGATTCTCCATCCTCGATGCCTTTCCCTCTTCATCTAGAGAACAGTTTTTCTTTCAACCTCCACGTCAGTCTTCCGAAACTCCTCCTGCCAACAGGGAGTTGTTCTGATTTTTGCAGCACTCCCTGGGAATATGCTGGTGTCACATTTTACTCAGAAATTTGGTTTTTAAATCAGCATATGGGGTACCTTGCTGTTGAAAGATAGCTTAAAATCTGTGATAAAGTAGAATATATGTGGTTTGATGTATGTAGTGCAGTAATTCTCAGGCCCACTGGAATTTAAGAACAGCAAACTAATCAAGGAAAGCAAAGTCGACATGTAGAAGCCCACAAGTTGATACCGTCTGCCTTGACCACAGCCGTCACATCCCTATCAAGCTGTCAATATGGCATGGGTGGAGCATTCTAGTGTCTCCCCTGGCTGGCAGAATTTGCTCCATTCATTTTTTTAAATAATCCTCTCTGATTTTAAACATATAGTAATAGATTTGGTATTGTTTGAGAAATGAAAAAATAGGTGGTATGTGGGGAAGGGGATCAGATTTTAAAGTCAGGGCAGAGGTCCTTTGTAGTTAGAGTGTTCATTACACTGTATTGCAATTATTTGTTCACGTGGCTGCTTCTAGAATTCGAGTTCTTTAAGGGGCTTTCCTGGCATTTCCCTCATTTGGTCCCTTTTTCTCCCCAACACAGTGAGTGCTCAGCAAGTGTTTCTTTAGTAAATAAATGCAGGATTATCAAGTGTCTTCTGAATTCCCGGAGAAATATTAACAGGTTAATTTCAGGATTTAATTTTTGTAAATTATGTAACTATTTGAAAACTGATAATTTGTAGAGCTACTTTCGTTTTCCTATACCCTTTTTTTTTTTTTTTTTTTTGGAGACGGAGTTTCCCTCTGTCACCCAGGCTGGAATGCATTGGTGCAATCTCAGCTCACGGCAACCTCTGCCGCCAGGCTCAAGTGATCCTCATGCCTCAGCCTCCCAGAGAGCAGGGAGTACAGGGTGTGCCACCACACCTGACTAATTTTTATTGTTTGTATTTTTTTGTAGAGATGGGGTTTCACCGTGTTGGTCAGGCTGGCCTTAAACCCCTGGTCTCCAGTGATCCACCCACCTTGGCCTCCCAAAGTGCTGGGATTATGGGCATGAATCACCACATGTGGCCAGGGTTTCTGTTTTCCATGTTCTCTGCAAGAATCACATATTGTTCTTAGAGTCAGGAAAATACTAGATGTTACTTAAATTAGTATGTTTAGACTAACATTTTTCCAATGGAATTTTTAAAACCCAAGGAAGAAACAACCAAAACATCTCCTTCCTTAACCGTGCTGGTGCACACTTTTATTTTCATGGTAGGAGCAATGCTTGTAATAAAGTAAATTTTCATAAATTTTTTTTTCTTGTTATCCAAATATAGCCAATGTAGAAAATTTTAAGGGGAGGCTGAGTGTGGTGGCTCATGCCTGTAATCCCAGCACTTTGGGAGGCTGAGGTGGGTGGATCTCTCGAGTCTACAAGTTCAAGACCAGTCTGGGCAACAAGGTGAAACCCTGTCTCTACAAAAAGAACAAAAATTAGCTGAGTTGGCATGTGCCTGTAGTCCCAGCTACTCTGGAGTCCGGGGTGGGAGGATCACTTGAGCCCATGAGATGGAGGCTGCAGTGAACTGTGATCATGCATTGCACTTCAGCCTGGCCGACAGAGCAAGACCCTGTCTTAAAAAAAAAAAAAATTGAAGGAAGAACTTAAAAGTGATCCTAAAACATAAATATAATCTGTAACACTGTTACTAGTAAAGATCTATTTTCCTGATGTGGTAAATACTCCAAATATTCTACAAACTAAAGCCATCTAGTTTGGCCAGGTGTGGTGGCTCATGCCTGTAATCCCAGCACTTTAGGAGGCCAAGGTGGGAAGATCACATGAGCCCAGGAGCTCAAGATCAGCCCTGGCAACATAGCAAGACCCCATCTCTGCAATAAATAAATAAACCATGTAGTTTATACTATTTAAAATATTATGAAGTTTATTTATTAGTATGACTTTATGTTGAAATGTTTATGCTTATCACTATTGACTTGTCTTTACAAGAACCAGTGAAATGCATAGGATATATATATTAGAATTTCTAAAATATACAATAAAGGAAATTTTTCCTAATATACAGGGAAGAAAGAAAATGAATTGCTATAATTTTATTTTACTTGAACTGAGAATGGAATAAGCTATAATGTATGTATTGCGTTTCATAACCTTATTTGCATGCTCAAGTAGAAATTCCCAGAGTATCTTTGAACACGATATGTAATGTATTTTACGTTCCCTAATTTTATTTTTCTTATTAAGAGTAAACTCTTAAATGCACCTTTATTTGAAAGGCTGCTTTCTCAAATTATCTAACCTATTTACCCTGCTTCATGCTTTCCCGTAGCAATGTCACCTTCTAATACATGCTATAATTTACCTATTTATGTTTATTGACTCCTCGCCCTGCTAAAGTATAAGCTCTATGAAGGCAGCATTTTGCTTGTTTTTTTAACCATTGTACCCCTAGCACTTAGAGCAGAACCTCGCACGTAGTAGGCATGCAGCAGAATTGTTGAATGAATGGATAAGGCAAGTATTTAGTTAAAACCACACTGTTTAAACCAATATTTATTGAGGTTTAATGTCAAATTGAATATGTATGTAGACCCCTTCACTTACTGTTTGATTCCATTGCTCCTGGACATAGGCACATTCTAGAATATTTTAAACTTACCTTCTGGCAAAAGTTACTTAATGCTCATTGTGTGTGTGTGTGTGTGTGTGTGTGTGTGTGTGTGTGTGTGTGTGTAAACATACATACAATCATATGATATTTACAGCAAGTACTCATCACATTCTCTGTTGTGCATAAATGGATGACATAAAAATTATAATGAATAAATGGTTTAAAAAATGTCAGTGAAGTGAAGCTTTGTATTTTTTTTAAATTGGTGAAAATTTCTCTTCTTTCCACAGATCTTAAATCTTACTCAGGCATTGAGAGATGGGAAGAGTCCTTTCCAGCTAGTACAGATGCCTTGTGTGATTGTGGAACGCAGTCAAGGTGGAAGTCAGGGTCGGATTGTCCACCTGAGCAATTCCTTTACCCAGACTTTCCATTGCAGGAAGCCATTTTTTTCCTCCTGGTAGTAAATGTAAGAGTAAGATAAACAAACTGTTTAGAATTATTGTGTTGTTAAAACATTATAGTAATGTAAATCTGCTGTTAGGAGCTCCAGTTGCTAAAACCTCAAATAATTTAAGTCTTTAAAAGGTTATATTTTAGATGTAACCAAAAGTTTACAGTTTTTTTGTCCAAATATTAATTTCTATTTCAGGGAAGAAGTGCTATATCTCCTATATTGCATTTTTGTAGAAAACTTGTATTTTATGTTGTTAGTTTAAAAGGTAATTTTACACATCCTGGAATGACTGTAATTGCTCTAGATTTCCAAGTAGAATACAATAACTTTTAATATTGAGAAGAATGTTCATGTTAATTCTTCTTATATTACAAAAGGCCTTTGAGGATGCCTAAGTCTGAAATTGCTCCTATGAACTTTAATAAAATAGTTAGCTAATAGAAAAACAGGTAAGAATATAGCAATGTTGCCTTAATTTTAAAAGCTGCTATTTTAGAATTTGAATAAGTACTCCTAAAGTGACCATGATTAGGGACCAGAAAAGTCTATCTTGACTAAGTAATAGAGGACCATTTTGGTTTTTGTACTTCAGAGTATCTTTGGTGAATTATTTTATTGTAGTGAGGAAAAAAAATCTAAAAAAAAAAAAAGGAAACACTCAATTGAGACTTGAGGGGAATAATAGAAAGTTAAGGTAGATCCCCAATATTTTGGAATACCAAAATTGCCTTAAAAATTCCCTTTTATTTCTTACATGAGATCAAGTACTTGAGATTAGTAGTTCAGAGTACTGGCCTTGTTCAATTTAGTACTTCAGTTAGTATTAAACTTCCCTCAAAAGTAAGCCATACTCCAAACTGAATATTGAATTGCATTTTGGGGTCCTAGGTCATAAGTTCTTCAAAATAATCATTATTATTGTACTATTGTACTTGAAATTGCAGATGTTATTATAATTATAGTCAACTGTAGACTGTAGGGTCAAATTAAAGGGGAGCATGGCAGATAATCATAAAGTTATTTATATTTGATTTTGAAATTTATTTTTGTACTTTGTTTTGAGTATCATCAGTATGTCTGACATTCTTGAAATTTGTGACATTGTTAATGCAGTAAGTGATTTAAATTGAACTGATGAAGGTGTGATTTTACAGAAGCAGAAGTTTCATTTTCTTGAAGCTTAAAACCAGTCTCACCACTCGGGCTTAACCAGGCAATTTGTGGTCTTGGCCTTTTGTTTTCTAAGCTTACTGTCTTGTGTTTGTTTTGGTTTTAATGAAGTATTTTGTGTAGAAGGTATTTCCTGAAGGTTAAATTAGGATGCAAAACAAATCTGCCATTCCCTCTTCCATTGCATCTTTCTTTTGGTCTTCATGGATGAGATGAATGAGGATTCTGCTGCCTTGCCTTGAGGGAGTTCACTGGAAACCTGGGTTCTCCGACCTCTTCCAACCCTCCATTAGCTTAATTTTGAGATAATGGAAAAGTTACTGGAAATTCAAAACTCAAACTACTATCTTTAGATAAACACTAGTAATTAAAATGTGCCTTTTGAATATGTTTTTCTAAGAGAAAGGAAATAAGTTGCAGTGATGTAGGTACTGCTTTCTTAAACAGTTTTTTCAGTATTTTGAGAATTGCCATATTAATTTTTATAATGGAAAACTTAATAAATTGTTACTGTTTTATATCATAAAATTAAAATGCTATGGAAATACTTGTGAAAGGTCTGACCATACCAGAAAAGTAAAGTTGAGATAGTTCAGATATAATCACAAGTCAGAGCACATTGGTTGTATTTTGTAAACTTTCATGAACTGAATTCTTATTTAAATATTGTGGTTTTTTTCAATAAGTATATTTATAGTGTCAAACATGGTAGACTATAGGTAATAAAAATCATTGTCTTAAGATTCTATTCTTTTGTATGTATGTATTTTGAATATTTAGAATGTTTGTGAATACATTTACTGTAAATGATGCCAAACTACCATTTTTTTCATATATTCAGGGTATGGTTTAATTCTTTATAATTCCAAAAGATATTTAACTGAAACCTTTATAATTGGATACATTTTAATTTTGCTTAATTAAATATGCCACCTTATCATCCTCCAAATTTATCAGCAATTGAAGACTCTCTGTGGAAATATAGTTTTTTCATACTTGAAGATAATTTGACTCACAAAACTTTTCAAAAATTTGAAATACTTTAGACAGCTGAGTCAAGTGGATCACCTGAGGTCAGGAGTTTGAGATGAGCCTGGCCAACATGGTGAAACCCCATCTCTAATAAAAATACAAAAATTAGTCAGGCATGGTGACACACACCTATAATCCCAGCTACTCAGGAGGCTGAGGCATGAGAATTGCTTGAACCTGGGAAGGCGGAGGTTGCAGTGAGCTGAAATCGTACCACTGCCTTCCAATCTGGGTGACAGAGTGAGACTCTGTCTCAAAAAAAAAAATGAAGTACTGTACTATACGGAATTAAAACCTTTTTTTAAAACGATGGTGCCATGTTCTTTGATCAGGTTACATCTTAAATCCTTGTACAGCTGTTTGAAAAGACAGGCAGCATCCTAGGTGTTATAGTCTACCTTCTTTCACCAACTTGCTTGGGCAACTGTACAGAGTTGTAGCTGTACTGTGCTGTTTCCAAATCTCTCATGCAATTAGTTTGGGGCCTTGTGACTGATATATGCAGCTTCCAGACCTGGCAGGAAAACTGTCACGATTGACCACTCTCTTGTCTTTCCATTAGGCTGTGAGCAAAGAATTTGCAAAATGGAAGCAGCCAGGGCACAAGAGGCACTGCTGGGGAAAACTACCAGGAGAGCCTCCTGACTGCACTGGACTGTGACATGAGCAAGGAAGAAGTGCTGTGTTGAGTCACTACACTTTTAGTTACTACTCTAGCTTAATCTGTCCTATCCCAGACATTATGATGTGAATAGAAAAATATCAATCAGTTTTAAATACAAATTCAAAAACTAACCGTGACATTTCTTCACTAAAGCTGGGTGAAAGATTATCTTTTTGAATTCCAGAATGTGAATAGTTTGGGTTAAAACCATCAATATTTAGCCAGGCACAGCAGCTCATGCCCGTAATCCCAGCATTTTGGGGGGCCGAAGCGGAAGGATCCCTTGAGCTCAGGAGTTTGCGACTAGTCTGAGCAGCATAGTGAGACCTCATCTCTTAAAAATAATAAAATCAATACCAACAAGATCATGTGGTAATAGCAGCTTTAGAGGATCAAGCAGAGAGAAGGGAAGGCGGATTTGTGATGGTCCTAGGAGCTAAAGAACTGGGAATTTTCCACTATGTACCCAGCCCCCAGAAGAAGGATCCCCAATAGCAGTGGAATTTCAATTAACAGAACCAAAAACCACAATCAAAATTAGGAGAAGGCGGCCCACCATTCACCTGGTAGCTAATAAAAGGGCCTGCAGAAAGGTATGAGGGTGCTAAGGCAATCTAGTCTTCATAGTTCTCAAAAATCGCCGGTGAGCGGACATAGGGCTATACTGAGAAAAACTACTGGGAATAGAACGCACACTGACAAGGGAAGGACCCGAGGGGTAAAGGAGAGGGGTTCAGATAATGAGAGAAGAGAGGACCAATTGAGACAGAATTCAGCAAGTACTAAAAAGGTAGCAACACACAAAACCATCTTCCCTAATACTCTGTGGTAACAACGTAGGACAGAGCCCTAGAGCCATGAAGCTCAGAAACTTGTCTTGGCCCACCCTCACTTCCTACACAGGAATCTTTTCTAAAAATACAGGAGGAAAGACACAGGAAAACCCATCTGATTTAAACATCTTACCAGATGTAAGACTACATCTTACAATATGTCCTAAGAAAAAAAAAGAGGTTTACAATCTGCATAACGTACCACAGAAAATGAAGATATCCCAGAAATGTATCTCTAAAGCAGAGGAAACAGTAATCTAATGTTTTAAAACATGCTGAAGGAATTTAAGAAGCCATGGAAGCAAAGAAAGAAGAACAAAAATTGGAAAAACTCTGATCGGGCATGGTAGTTCATGCCTGTAACTTCAGCACTTTGGGAGGCCAAGGTGCGAGGTTCCCTTGAGGTCAGGACTTGGAGAACAGCCTGGGCAACATGGCAAGCCCCCATCTCTACAAATAAAGTGTAAAAATTACCTAGGAGTGGTTGTGCATGTGCATAGTCCCACTACTAAGGAGGCTGAGGCAGGAGGATCACTTGAGCTCAGAAGTTGGAGGCTGCAGTGAGCTGTGATCACATCAGTGCACTTCAGCCCGGCCAACAGAGTGAGATTCTGTCTCAAAAAATAAAAATAAGACCAGATGTGGTGGCTCACACCTGTAATCCCAGCACTTTGGGAGGCCAAGGCAGGAGGATCCCTTGAGCCCAGGACTTCAAGACCAGCCTGGGCAACATAGGAAGACCCCCATCTCTACAAAATAAGTAAACTAGAAGGAACACAAGAGCAAATAGACAACGTATCCGCCACCACCCAACAGCAAACATTGTACTTAGTGTTGAAGAATCTGAAGCTTTGGGTGTTCATTCTCTATTGCTGTTTTAAGTAATAAGTTACGACAAACTTACTGGCTCAAAACAACACAGATTTATTATCTTACAGTCCGTAGATAGACGTCTTGATGCAGGCTTCGTTGGGCTAAAATCAAGGTACCAGTAGGGCTGCATTCCTTTTTGGAGCCTTCAGGGATAATCCATTTTCTCCCTTTCCGGCTTCTTGAGGCCTCTCACATTCCTTGGCTCTGTTTCTCCTCCTCCATCTTCCAAGTCAGGGGCAGTGGGTTGAATCCTTATTGCATTGCTCTTAAATGTACTCTTCTGCCTTCCTCTTGCACTTTTAAGGGCCTTTATGATTACATTGGGCCCTCACAGATAATCTAGAATAATCTACCCATTTTAAGGTCTGCGGATATACAACCTTAATTCCAACTGCGACTTTTTGTTTCCCCAGATAAAGACATCTTCGGGAACTATTATTCTGCCTTTGCACTTTCCCCCTGAGATTAGTAATGTGACAAGGACACCTGCTCTTGCTATTTTTACTCAAGTGATACTTGAGAGCCTAACCAGTGCAGGAAGGCAAGAAAGAGAAGTCAGAGGAAGAAATAAAATTGTCATTATTTACAGATGACATAATTATGCATGTAGGAAATTCAGAAATATCTACAGAAACCTATTTGCATTAATAAGTGAATTTTGCAAGGTTTATATATGAGCAACGTTAGTCTGAAAATTTTAAAAGTTATCATTTACAGCAGCATCTCAATACATTAGATTCCTAGAAATAAGCCCCACTGAAGATGTTCAAGATCTCTATGCTAAACTATAAGAGAGCACTGGAAGAAAATGAAAGATTCTGATAAGCAAAAGGATATACAATGCTTAGGTATTGATGATATTAAGACATTGAATGTCCCCTTGCTAGATTCAACTCAAAATCGTATCTGAGTTTTTTGTAAAACTTGACAGGTAATTCTATAACATATAAGGAAACTTTCTGCCCACAACCACTGGACAAGAAGCACAAAGTTGGAGGACTTCTACCTGATCTCAAAATTCATAAAGCTGCAATAATCAGACATTGTGGTATTACATGATGGACACACAGATCAATGAAACAGTATAGAAAATCCACAAATAAACCCTACACAGGTAGTAAACTGATTTTTTTTAAATTGTACTTTAGGTTCTGGGGTACATGTGTAGATCATGCAGGATTGTTGCATAGGCACCCACATGGCAATCTGGTTTGCTGCTACCATCCCCCTGTCACCTACATCTGGCATTTCTCCCCATGTTATCCCTCCCCGACCTCCCCATCCCCTCACTGTCCCTCCCTTGACCACCCCCCAACAGACCCCAGTGTGTGATGCTCCCCTTCCTGTGTCCATATGTTCTCATTGTTCAACACCCTCCTAGGAGTGAGAACATGTGGTGTTTGATTTTCTATTCTTGTGTCAGTTTGCTGAAAATTATGGTTTCCAGATTCATCTATGTCCCTACAAAGGACACAAACTCATCATTTTTATGGCTGCATAATATTCCATGGTGTATATGTGCCACATTTTCCTTGTCCAGTCTATCATCATTGGGCATTTGAGTTGGTTTCAGGTCTTTGTTATTGTAAATAGTGCCACTATGAACATATGTGTGCATGTGTCTTTATAATAGAATGATTTATAATCCTTTGGATATATACCCAGTAGTGGAATTGCTGGTTCGAATGGAATTTCTATTTCTATGTCCTTGAGGAATCGCCACACTGTCTTCCACAATGGTTGAACTAGTTTACACTCCCACCAACGGTGTAAAAGTGTTCCTATTTCTCCACACCCTCTCCAGCATCTGTTGTCTCCAGATTTTTTAATGATCACCATTCTAACTGGCATGAGGTGGTATCTCAGTGTGGTTTTGATTTGCATTTCTCTGATGACCAGTGATGATAAGCATTTTTTTATATGTTAGTTGGCCTCATATATGTCTTCTTTTGAAAAGTGTCTGTTCATATCCTTTGCCCACTTTTGGATGGGTTTGTTTTTTTTCTTGTAAATCTATTTTAGTTCTTTGTAGATTCTGGATATTAGCCCTTTGTCAGATGGGTAGATTGCAAAAATTTTTTCCCATTCTGTTGGTTGCCAATTCACTCTAATGACTGTTTCTTTTGCTGTATAGAAGCTCTGGAGTGATAGATAAGCTTTTTGATGTACTGTTACAATCAGTTTGCCAATATTTTTGCATCTATATTCATCATGGATATTGGCCTGAAGTTTTCTTTTTTTGTTGAGTCTCTGCTGGGCTTTGGTATCAGGATGATGTTGGTCTCATAAAATGATTTGGGAAGGATTCCCTCTTTTTGGATTGTTTGGAATAGTTTCAGAAAGAATGGTACCAGCTCCTCTTTGTATGTCTGGTAGAATTCAGCTATGAACCCATCTGGACCTGGACTTTTTTTGGTAGGCAGGCTATTAATTACTGCCTCAACTTCAGCTCTTGTTATTGGTCTATTCAAAGGTTTCAACTTCTTCCTGGTTTAGCCTTGGGAGGGTACAAGTGTACAGGAATTTATCCATTTCTTCCAGGTTTGTAGTAAACTGATTTTTAACAAAGGTGTCAAGACAATTCAATGGAAAAGGATAGTCATTTCAACAAATGGTGCTGTAAAGTACATGGAGACAGGCAAAAAAATCAAAGATGAATCATCACCTTCACCTCATAGATAGACTTAAAAGAGTTAATAAAAACTTTAAAATTTTTTTTAATTAATAAAAAAAAAGTTAATAAAAGAGCTAAACTTCCAGAAGAAAACAGCAGAAAATCTAACAGCTTTGGGTTTGCAAAGATTTCTTAGACTACAAATGGCACAAACCACTTTTTTTTTAAGAAAAGGAAGTTGGGCTTCAAAAAATTAAAAACTTCTCTTCAAAAGACACTTTTAAGAAACTGACATTTCTAGCTACAAACTAGGAGAAAGTGTTTGCCAAACATATCTGGTAATGTACCTGTATCCAGAATTCCAGAATGTATGAAGTGATCTTGCAACTCAAGAATATTCCCAGGCCAGACATGGTGGCTCATGCCTGTAATCCCAACACTTTGAGAGGCCAAGGCAAGCAAATCACTTGAGGCCAGGAGTTCAAGACCAGCCTGGCCAACCTGGTGAAATCCCATCTCTACTAAAATTACAATTAGGCTGGTGGCACATGCAGGTAATCCTAGCTACTCGGGAGGCTGAGGCATGAGAATCCCTTGAAGCTGGGAAGTGGAGGTTGCGGTGAGCTAAGATTGTACCACTGCACTCCAGCCTGGATGACAGAGCAAGACTCTGTCTCAAAAACATTAATTAATTAATAATAATAAAAGAATATTCCCAATTAAGAAACAAAATATTTAAAGAGACACTTCACAAAAGAAAATGTAGGAATGTCCAATAAGCACATGAAAGATACTCAACATGTTAGTCATTAGGGAAATGCAAATAAAAATCATGAGTAAAGCTAAACAAACATACACTTATCATACCACCTAGTCATTCCACTTCTTTGTACTTGCCCAAGATAAATAAAAGCAAACGTCCACATGAAAATGTTCATAGCAGTCTGTTTTGTAACACCCTGAACTGAAAATAACCCAAATGTCCACCAACAGATGAATGGATAAACAAAATGCTGCATATTCATACAATAGAGAGATGAAATACTAATACACAGTGACACAGATGAATTTCAAAATCATTACAGTAAGGAGAAGCCAGACAGAGAACATACTGTATGAATTCCATTTATATAAAATTCTCTAAAATGAAAACGAATCTATTGTTAAAGAAAACAGTCCAGTGGTGGCTTGGTTACAGACATTGGAGGAGGGCTAGATTGCACGGAGGCATAAGGAAACTTTGGGAGATAGTCAAAATATTTTTATTTTTATTTATTTACTTGTTTATTTTAAGTTTCAGGATATATGTGCAAGACATGCAGGCTTGTTACATAGGTAAAAGTGTGCCATTATGGTTTGCTGCATCTATCAACCCGTCACCTAGGTATTAAGCCTCACATGCATTAGCTATTTATCCAGATGCTGTCCCTTCCCTCATCCCATCCCCACAACAGGCCCCAGTGTGTGTTGTTCCCCTCCCTGGGTCCCTTTGTTCTCACTGTTCAACTCCCACTTGTGAGAACATGAGGTGTTTGCTTTTCTGTTCCTGCATAGTTTGCTGAGGATAATGGCTTCAAGCTCCATCCATGTCCCTGCAAAGGATATGATTTCATTCCTTTTTTTTTTTGAGATGGAGTCTCACTCTGTTACCCAGGCTGGAATGCAATGGCACGATCTCAGCTCACTGCAACCTCCACCTCCTGGGTTCAAGCAATTCTCCTGCCTCAGCCTCTTGAGAAGCTGGGACTACAGGCTTCTCAATTAGCCACCATACCTGGCTAATTTTTTGTATTTTTAGTAGAGACAGGGTTCCATGGTGTTAGCCAGGATGATCTTGATCTCCTAACCTTGTGATCCACCCGCCTTGGCCTCCCAGAGTGCTGGGATTACAGGCGTGAGCCACTGCACCCGGCTGATTTCATTCCTTTTTAAGGCTGCATATAATTCCATGGTGTACATGTACCACACTTTCTTTAACCAGTCTATCACTGATGGACATTCTCGTTGATTCCATGTCTTTGTTATCGTGAATAATGTTGCAATGAACATACACGTGCATTTATCTTTATAATAGAATGATTTATATTCCCTGGGTATCTACCTGGTAATGGAATTGCTGGGTCAAATGGTATTTCTGGTTCTAGATCTTTGAGGAATCCCCACATTGTTTTCAACAGTGGTTGAACTAATTTACGTTCTCACCAACAGTGTAAAAATGTTCATATTTCTCCACATCCTCGCCAGCATCTGTTGTTTCTTGACTGTTTAATCAATTATAAAAACTGATAAAGGGGGTATTACCACTGACCTACAAAAAATAGAAAAAACCATCAGAGAATACTATAAACACCTCTATGCAAATAAACTAAAAAATCTAGAAGAAATGAAGAAATACCTGCATAAATACATCCTCCTAAAACTGAACCAGGAAGAAGTTGAATTCCTGAATAGGCCAATAACAAGTTCTGGAATTGAGGCAGTAAGTAATAGCCTACCCACCAAAAAGAGCCCAGGACCAGGTGAATTTGCAGCTAAATTCTACCAGAGGTATACAGAGAAGCTAGGACTATTTCTTCTGAAACTATTCCAAACGGAGAATATCCTCCCTAACTCATTTTATGAGGCCAGCATCATTCTGATACCAAAGCCTGGCAGACATACAACAAAAAAAGAAAACTTCAAGTCAATATCCCTGATGAACATCAATATAAAAATCCTCAATAAAATACTGGTAAACTGAATCTGGCAGCAAATCAAAGAGTTTATCCACCACAATCAAGTTGGCTTTATCCCTGGGATGCAAGGCTGGTTCAACATATGCAAATCAATAAACATAATTCATCACATAATGGAACTAAAGACAAAGACTCCATGATTATCTCAATAGATGCAGAAAAGGCCTTCAATACAATTCAGCATCCCTTCATGTTTAAAACTCTCAAGAAAATAAATATCGATGGAACATACCTCAAAATAATAAGAGTTATTTATGACAAACCCACAGCAATATCATACTGAATTGGCAAAAGCTGGAAGCATTCCCTTTGAAAACCAGCACAAGACAAGGATGCCCTCTCTCACCACTCCTATTCAACATAGTATTGGAATTTCTGGTCGAGGCAATCAGGCAAGAGAAAAAATAATTGCAATTCCTGCTTTTTTCTGCTTTCCATTTGCTTGGCAAATTTTCCATCATCTCTTTATTTTGAACCTATGTGTGTCTTGTTTATTAGTCTAGCTAGCAGTCTATTTTATTATTATTATTATTTTTTCTTTCCAAAAAAAGCAGGTCTTGGATTCATTGATTTTTTTTGAAGGAGCTTTTGTGTCTCCATCTTGTTCAGTTCCAGTGTGATCTTGGTCATTTCTTGTCTTCTACTAGCTCTAGGGTTTGTTTGCTCTTGGTTCTCTAGTTCTTTTAGTTGTGATGTCACAGTGTCAATTTGAGATCTTTCTAGCTTTTTGTTGTGGGCATTTAGTGCTATAAGTTTCTCTCTTAACACTGCTTTAGCTGCATCCCAGAGATTCTGGTACATTGCCTTTTGGTTCTCATTGGTTTCAAAGAACTTCTTGATTTCTGCCCTAATTTCATTATTTACCCAGGACACATTCAGGAGCAGATTGTTTAGTTACCATGTAGTTGTGTGGTTTTGGGTGAGTTTCTCAATCTTGAGTTCTAATTTAATTGTGCTGTGGTCTGAGAGACTGTTCGTTATGATTTCCATTCTTTTGCATTTGCTGAGGAGTGTTTTGCTTCCCAGTTATCGATTTTAGAGTAAGTGCCATGTGGCACTGAGAAGAATGCGTATTCTGTTGTTTTGGGTAGAGAGTTATGTAGATATCTATCAGGTCTGCTTAATCTACAGCTGAATTCAAATCCTGACTATCTTTGTTAAATTTCTGTCTCGATGATCTGTGGAGTGTTAAAGTTTCCCACTATTATTATATAAGGGAGTCTAAGTCTCTTTGTAGTTCTCTATGAATTAGTTTTATGAATCTGGGTGCTCCTGTGTTGGGTGAATATATATTCAGGATAGTTAGCTCTTCTTGTTGAATTGAACTCTTTGCCTTTATGTAATGCCCTTCTTTGTCTTTTTTGATTTTTGTTGGTTTAAAGTCTGTTTTGTCAAACTAGGATTGCAATTCCTGCTTTTTTCTGCTTTCCATTTTCTTGGTAATTTTTCCTTCATTTCTTCATTTTGAGCCTATATATGTCTTTGCATGTGAGATGGGTCTCTTGAATACAGCACACTGATGGGTCTTGACTCTATCCAGGCTGCTATTTTGTGTCTTAATTGGGGCATTTAACCCATTTACATTTAAGGTGAATATTGTTATGTGTGAATTTGGACTTGTCATCATGATGCTAGCTGGCTATTTTGCATAATTATTGAAGCAGTTGCTTCATAGTGTTATTGGTTTTTGTACTTCAGTGTGTTTTTGTAGTGGCTGCTAATGGTTTTTCCTTTCCATATTCAGTACTTCCTTCAAGAGCTCTTACAAGGTAGGCCTGGAGGTGACAAATTGCCTCAGGATTTGGCATCTGAGAGGATTTTATTTCTCCTTCACTTGAGAAGCTTAATTTGGGTAAATATGAAATTCTGGGTTGGAAAATTTTTCTTTAAGAATGTGGAATATTGACCCCCAATCTCTTCTGGCTCATAGGGTTTCTGCTGAAAGGCAAGGTCACCTTCTTTTTGTAGGTGACCTGGCCTTTCTCTCTGGCTACCCTTAACACTTTTTCCTTTATTTTGACCTTGAACGTAAATAAATATGTGTCTCGATCTTCTCATGAGTATATTACAGGAATTCTCTGGATTTCCTGAATTTGAATGTTCACCTGTCTTGCTAGGGTGGGGAAATTCCTTGGATGATATCCTGAAGTATGGTTTCCAACTTGGTTCCCTTCTCCCTGTCTCTTTCAGTTACCCCAATTACCCGTAGGTTTGGTCTTTTTACATAATTCCATAGTTCTTGGAGGTTTTGTATGCTCCTTTTTATTCTTTTTTCTCTAAACTTGTCAGCCTATCTTATTTTAGCAAGATAGTCTTCAAGCTCTGAAATTCTTTCCTCCACTTGGTCTATTTGGTTATTGATATTTGGGTTGCATTGTGAAGTTCTCATGTTATGTTTCTCAGCTCTATCAGGTCATTTATGTTCCTCTCTAAACTGGTTATTCTGGTGACAACTCCAGTATTGTTTTATCATGGTCCTTAGCTTCTTTGCACTGAGTTAAAACACGCTTCTTTAGCTCAGCAAGGTTCGTTATTACCCACCTTCTGAAGGCTGCTGATGTCAAATTTATCCATCTCAGCCTCTGCCCAGCTCTTTGCCCTTGGTGGAGAGGTGTTGCAATCATCTGGAGGAGAAGAGGCACTCTGGCTTTTTGAGTTTTCAGCAATTTTTCATTGATTCTTTCTCATGTTTGTGTGTTTATCTAGCTTCGATCTTTGAGGCTGCTGACCTCTGGATGGGGTTTTTGTGAGGACTTTTTTGTTGATGTTGTTGTTGTTGTTGTTGCTGCTTTCTGTTTGCTTGTTTCTCTTTTAACAGTCAGGCCCTTCTTCCGCAAGGCTGCTGCAGTTTGCTGGGGATCCACTCCAGACCCTGTTTTTCTGGGTCCCTCCTGCACCTGGAGGTGTCACCTGTGGAGGCTGAAGAACTGCAAAGATGGCTGCCTGCTCCTTTCTCTGGGAGCTCCGTCCCAGAGGGGCACCAACTTCATGCTAGTGGGAAAACTCTTGTATAAGGTGTCTGGTGACCTCTGTTGGGAGGTCCCACCCAGTCAGGAGGCACAGGATCAGGGACCTGCTTAACAAAGCACTCCAGCTGCCCCTTAGCAGGGACTGTGCACTGCACTGCATGGAATCCCACTCATCTGGACTGCCTGGATTCCTCAGAGCCAGCAGATTCCTAAGTCTGCGGATCCACAGAGAACCCAAAGGGGCTTCGTCCCAGGGAGATCAGAGTTTTGTCCATAAACCCCTGGCTGGAGTTGCTGAAATTCCCACAGGGAGGCCCAGCCTAGTGAGGAGGGATGGGTCAGGGGGTCTGGCCTAAAGAGGCAGCCTGACCACAATTTGCCACAGCCGATGTGCTGCACTGTGGGAAATTCCTCCTGGATCCAAACTGCAGACTAGAGCTACAGAGATGACTGCCGCCCCTCCCCTCCGGAAGCTCAGGCGTCTTAGGCAAAAGACAACAGCAGTCATGGTGGCTGCCTCCCTCCCCCTAGCCTGGAATTCAGTCACTCAATAGTCTTTGGCAATCTCCAGCCAAGTGGCTGCTGAGAATCTGCACTGCTCTGTGCTTGGGACCCAAGAACCTGGTGGCATGGGCTCACAAGGGAGACCTCTTGATCTGCAGGTTGCACAGATCCATGGAAAAAGTGTGGTTTTCTGTGAGGAAATATTTTAAATGGTCCATTTTCAAGACATGATAAATCTAAGTATGGCAGCCAGTCTGCAAATGTGACAAACTGCATGGCTCATTAACCTAGAAGGTCACAATAAGCAAACAGAATGTAGAGGAGGGGTCAAGCCATAAGAGGGAAGAAAGTTTCATTATTGAGAAATCAAAACTTAAGCAGGGATGAGGACTGCTGTAACCTTGTAAGAGGGATAATGAAACTTTGGTGATGTCTGGGAAGATCGTAACCCCATAGTACTGGAACAATGAGGAATCTGGGGAGGGACTTGTGTGCTAGGAGATAAATTACCTGCTGCGACTTGCCTGGATATGCTTGCTCACCAGACACCCAATCCTGCAAGACTGTTACTACAAGTCTCACTTTTGATGTTCTTCATGCCTCTAAGTTCATTGTTTGGGTTTAGATGGGGTAAATTCATTCTTACCCCCATGCGGCTTCCAGGTGGGCTGTCGCACCAGCCTGCTTTTACTCACTCTCCGTGGGTCGCACCAACCTCCTAACCAGTGCCAGTGAGAGAACCTGGATACCTCAGTTGCCATTTTTGTTCTTCTCAGTGGGAGCCTCCAACTGCTGTCTTTAGTCGGCCATCTTGGCCCCTAGAAATATTTTGTATCTCAATCATGGTTCTGGTTTCACAAGTGAAGACATTTGTGAAAGACCGTCAATAATAAAAAATGATTTACCGTTTCAAATGGATCTGATTTGGGAAAAATTTAAACCCTGACAATTGGTACAGTCATTTTGCTTTTGTTTTTGTTTTGAGGCAGGGTCTCACTTTGTCACCCGAGCTGGAGTGCAGTGGTGCGATCTTGACATCTGAGGCTCAAGTGATCCTCCTGCCTCAGCCCCCAGAGTAGCTAGGACGAAAGGCACACACCAGCACACCTGGCTAATTTCTTTGTATTTTTGTTAGAGATGGGTTTCACCATGTTGCCCAGGCTGTCCACAGACTCCTGAAATCAAGTGATCCACCCACCTCAGCCTCATTCTGGAGAGCAATATCTGGTGCAACTGAAGGAGCAAATACCCTGTGGTAGCAATGCGTGCAAGCAGACATATACAAGACTGTTCAATGCTGTGGTGTTTATAAAACGGAAAAATTGAGAACGACCTAAATATCTGTCAGCAGGAAAATGGATAAGTAACTCGTGGCATGCTCATACAATGGAAGCCTATAGAACAATAAAAATAAATTGACTGTAGCTACACGTATCACACTCTGTATGGCCAGGTGAGGTGTCTCACACCTGCAATCCCCTTTAACTTTAAAGGCCCTGTCTCTAAATACACTCACGCTGGGGATTAGGGCTTCAAAATGTGAATCTGGGGAGGACACGATTCGGCCGTAATACCACCCAAAGTATCATAAAAACGTTGTAAGCACCTATGTCTACGTTAGCCAGTACCCCAGCCACCTTCTTAGTCATATCCCCAGTGGAAGACTGAGGTAGGAGAGGGATCTTGAAACTCTCGAGTCTTCAACCCGCCCATAAGTGCTTCCTGAAGTGAGTCTGAGAGGCTTTTTCTTAAGCGCAGGAGTTTTCAGCCTGGATTTGCAGTTCCTATTTTGACTATTGAGATCAAGTTCTTTCTTGTTACTGGGCTAATGGTTTCTCAATATGACAGACAGATGAACTTGCTGCAGCCCTTGTGTATGTTCTAAAATCCCCGCTCCTGAATGATAACAGTTTGTATGATAGATACAATTCACTTACCGAATTCAACAAACATTGGGTGCTCATTGTGTGGTGGATTCCCACAAAATTGGTAGGAATGCAAAAATCAGTAAAATACAGCTTCATTTCTGGGATTCACTCTGTAAATACTGTTCAAAATGAGGGAGGGGAAGCTGAAAATGGTAATAGATCTACAGTCAGATATTTTCTAGGGAATAATATCCTAATCCTTGCTCTTCCATGTTTTATACCTGCATAAGTCTACGTTTGCCTCTTAGATGATAAATTCCTTGCATATAAGGTAAAGAACCTGAATGTTCTATAAACAAAATGCTTGTTGACTCTCTCTAACGTAAACTCTCTATATTTTTCTTATTTATAATAGAAGCGTATTTTCAGTGTCTGGATTTCTCATGTATTGTGGAGGGTGAAGCTTTCATTCAACCTCTTGATATGTTTCATCTGGTCTTTGGGGCTGGGGAGTGGATAGTCTCCAAAGATGGCTGCTATCAATTCCTTTCCTTTTTGTAAGCATGTGTTGTTCCATTCATCATAAAGTGGGATCTACCTCCACTCCCCTTTCACTGGGGCTGGCCTTGCAGCTTGCTTTAATCTTACTTACCCTTTAAGAAACCACGGAACCTCTACTGTCACCTGGGAAATCAGTAGCTATGTGTGAAGTCCAGCTACCCATGAGCCCACTGCCCTATGAGGAAGTCCAGACTAGTCTCATGGAGAGGCCATGTTGCAAGAGAAAGAGAATGTCGTTCTCCCCTTACTACATCATCTCTACTAAGAAAATGAACAGGCCAGGCAGGGTGGCTCATGACTATAATCCCAGTACTTTGGGAAGCCAAGCTAGGTGGATAACAAGGTCAAGAGATTGAGACCATCCTGGTCAACATGGTGAAACCCTATCTCTACTAAAAATACAAAAATTAGCTGAGCATGGTGGCTTGTGCCTGTAGTCCCAGCTACTTGGGAGGCTGAGGCAGGAGAATTGCTTGAACCTGGGAGGTGGGGGTTGCAGTGAGTCAAGATCGTGCCACTCCACTTCAGCCTGGTGACAGAGCAAGACTCTGTCTCAAACAGTTG